>NW_027272495.1:112500-250000 GCF_040938485.1 Diadema antillarum | reverse complement strand
AAATAAGGTTCGTTATTCCGAAGGTCCGTTAATCCGAAAATGAAACAAAGCTCGCTATTCCGAAGGTTCGTTACGGACCCTATTTCATTGTCGGATCAACGAACCTTCGGAATAACGAACCCAATTTCATTTTTGGATAAACGAACCTTCAGAATAACGAACCCTATATCATTTTCGGATAAACGAACCTCCGGAATAGCGAACCCTATTATATTTCATTTTCGGATTAACGAACCTCTAGGTATAGGGAATTTGTGTGTTTTGGATTAACGAACCTTCGGAATAACAAACCTTCGGAATAACGAACCTTCGGAATAACGAACAGCACCCGGAAAGAAAACCTCAGTTTTAAACGATAATCTGTATGTACACGTTACATTTTTATCACAAGTACAAACATTACATTATAACACTTATCATTTGGGAGTGAAATCAATACATTTCGTTAAGTGTCCAATGTGCGTCATGGTGCTCTTTGTGAGGTAGAATAGAGAGAAAAAGAGAAGCTTTTACCCTAAAAGGGATGAGCTGTCTTTGAAGTGGATTTATGTGGCGATTATTATCTAATTCATTTCATTTCATTTTATTTCATTTCCGACAAAAAGTATATAATACAATATGACATTTCCATATAAACAAAATAGAGAACAATGTGACTTTTGCATATTCCAGTGAAATTAATGCAGATCCATTTTTTTTTTTACAATAAACCAAAACATATACAGTACCTTTAGTGAAAGAAATGCATGGGCAAACGGTAACTGAATCGTAACAAGGAAATGATGTCAGAAATGGAGGGAACTGCTAAAAAGCCTAGCATTTTAAGACCAATTATTCAATTACTAAATAGTGCAATAGTCCCAGGATCACTGCTCAAGATGAGTTGTGTGTCTATGTACTGTAATGACAAAATGAAGAAGGCGAGGAAAATACAACACCATAAATGGGGTCACAGTGGTTACGTCTCAGATGGAATGCGCTGAACAATAATATTTGTGGTTGAAAATTGGACCCAAACAGGAGTTGATCACGATAATGAAGTTGTGCCAGAAAACAAATAAGAAATGAAATATAAACAAAGATTCCTCGCTAGAGATGGGACTATCTTCCTTTGGGTCTGCACGATCAGAGTCGAAACTGATATGCCCACCTTGTATGTCGTTAACCTCTGAGAGTTTGTGTCTAAGGTCATTATGCTCCAGTGATCAGCGTTAGATGGGAAACTGTTAGGATTTGGCTCTCGAGGCTGTTCGCCAATACAGATCATAACACTTCTCGTATCAAAAGCAAGTGTTAGTGTACAATATGGAGATAGATGGATTGTTCAAATTAAGTATACATACACACACACACACACACACACACACACACACATATATATATATATATATATATATATATATATTATATGTGTGTGTGTATATACATATATAATATATATATGAGTGTCTGTGTGTATGCGTGTGAGTGCGTGTATGTGTGTGTGTGTGTGCTGGCGCGCACACAGTTACGGCAATTTCAAATGCCTGTATTCCCATTTATGCTAATTAAAGCCTTTCACACTGTCAAAATCATCAAATTCCTAAATCTACAGTGGCATATATGGGCCAACCAATCGCAGTCGAGTTTCAACTGATTATTCTGGAGGAATTAAGGTCAGAATGGATGGACAAGAGTGTCTTAGGAATTTGTTGCAATCTCATCACGTTGGAGTTGCACCAAAGACCTCGAGAGAGTGTCGTCTACACGATCCCCAGAGAAATGGAGAACTGATTGTCTCACCTCAGCAGACATTCAGGAAGTGTTGGGAAGCTTCCCCTTCTCCTTAATCTCTATCACTTCTTCTTCTGCTGCTGCTGCTTCTTCGTCACCTTCAGCAAAACCGATCACCACCACGTGAGAAGAAAGGTATTGTCTTCCCTTTTTTCGTTACAAGCCTATGGAAAACTGTAATTAAATTTAATGTTAGGAATGAATGATAGATCTTACTACGTCGTGTAATAAAGGATCTTTGTTTTGCTGCAACTCCCCACCCTTTTAAGAAGTGCCTTGGGAGTCGTGTTGAGTAATCAAGGGTTTGTTATAGTTGTCTACAGAGAGGTAAAGATATGTTTAATTGCATTTTTTTTTAATGCGAGGAATAGAATATTTCATTCGTTCGAACCCGCAGCTGTGATTGTTAGTTTCAGAAAAGAAATTGTCAACAAACTGTGATGAGCGCACCGATATACCGTCAATTATAACAGTGGCCCAAACGTCTAATTTAAATAACCTCTAAAAACACGGAAACATGATGCGGGTATTTTGAAGTGGTTCTCTTTAATGAACATCTCCAGTACTGAATCTAACATTATACTCTTTATACGATCAGACACTTTCTGATACAGTGGGCTCCTTTTATAACGAAGTCCTCGGGACCGGTAGTTTTCTTTCATTGTATCGAAATTTCGTTATAACTGAACAAATTAACAATGAAAAAGCATAGAGCGGAAAATGTTGCTACCTGAATTTTGACTTCGTTAGAACAAGAATTTTGTTATATAATCTTGTTAGCTATAGCGGGGGTGTACTGTATGCTATTTCAGTTTCTGCGACGCTTTCTTTTTCTTTTTCCACGAGCAATATTGTGCTATAAAACAAGACCGTAATTATCAATGATGGGTCTATCTTTATGCCAGCATATATTGTAATGTGACAAGAAAAATATACACTGTTTGTCTCAATCAAGTATTGTTTTCGATGACGGTTTCTTCGTGGGCTATTTGATGGGTGTCGGCTAATGTACCTATATACATTTTGTTTGTGTACAGCGATTAGGCATGCGATTGTATGTATAGAAATCACGAATGAATTAATGAAATTTTATACGTGTAAAGCTATATTTTGAGGTATTCTACCTGCTTGCGGCACAGTAGAAGGGCCACGTACTCCTTATCTCTTAAAACGGAAAGTAATAAAACGGGATCAATCGATGTTCACTGTTTGTCTGTGTGTGCACGTGTGTGATTGGATATGTGTGCATGAGTATCATGACCGATTGTGTAAAATGATGTGACTGTACCTGTGTGTATGTGTGTGTGTGTGTGTGTGTGTGTGTGTGTGTCGAAAACGAATCTCTAGACAGCCAGATGCATGTACTCTTTTGTCGTGCAAGCTTCCCGTTATCTATGAGAAGAAATTACCACTTTCTGATTGACAGTCACACGATGACGTCAAACACGTCCAAGCTTCATAGAAGACCATGTGCTTGCCAATGCTGCTACAATCAACAGCTAATGAGTTCCATCAGTTTGTTGGACTATTTTCCTTGGCCGGGGCCGGTCCATCTGCACCTCCACTGCGAAAATGCTGGCAATGTGGAAAAGGATCGTGTGCTATGTGTCAAAGGCGAAGGCTAGGAATCAGCGCCGGAAAAATCAATCGTGGATTGCTTGCTTTTCGGTCCGCAATCTTTTTGCGCGGTCATGCCGGTAGAGCCAGTGCCAGTCACAAATTGGAAAGAAGGCTGTTATCCAAAGTAGAGTTCATTAGGAACTAGGTCGTTTCTACTGTTCTTATACGGGCCAGCTGAAGGGGAGGATTTGCTCTTCTTATACTCTTCTCCAAGAATTTTAATCGTAGTGCCCTGTTCAGCGCGTGTATACTCCTATTGATGCCGATGAACAATCGACTTCGCGGGCTACACGCTCTGCATTTCTGAGATAGCCTCGCAAATTGGTGCACAGCCGAACGTCGGGGTTGGGGTTTATACAGCTCCACGGCCAATTTAAACAGTTGGGGCACTTAATCTTGCACCTGGAATACGCAATATCAAATCAATTTCTCAGGAGGAGCACTAAATGTTTTTCGGCATATAAAGGTATATCTACCGCCTAATCACTTAAACAACAAGTATGACATTCTTCGGCAACAGGAGAGTCAGATTAAGGCAATTTATAACCACGGATGAAGGGAGCAAGAAGCAGAATAATATAGATATCCATACAGAAAGAGGTGGAGCAAACTGGTCAGCTGGAGCTGCAGTAAGATCATAATTCAATGACTAAAATGTCACACTACTAGGCTGGTTCCTTCCATTTCGATTTGTTCTGGACTGAGTTGATGCGAGGTGTATTCTATTTTAATCACAGCTTTTCTAAGGTAAAAACATTCAACGAGATGGAATACAATGTTTTACGGTTTTCAAAAAGATTTGCGATACTTTGAAAGAGATAAACTGATCACTCTTTTATCATTGCGCGTCTTTACATAGCTGAAAAATAAGTTACAAATATTATGAAAGTCCTGAGTGAGAACAAGAAGAAATGACATAATGTTATTTCTATGACAAGGACGGTTCTGCACACTAATCAAAACAAGCATCAAGACACCGATGTAAACTTGACGCAGCAATGACATTTATCTATTCTCGTAGGTGTCACTTTTGACGGGAAGGTGAATAAACTCAGAGTTCGGGATTCCGCTGTGACTTGGGATTGACGTGACCTAAAAACAACGATCAATTTCCGCGCATGAATGGGCGCGTTCGTGCACCGACAAGGATCGCAGTTTATTTCCCACCCCGAGTGGGTGTCATCATCAGATGATTGTATATGGGTTGGCTTATGACATAGCGGGAACGCGGTAAAGGAAATAACGCGCATACTGTGAATCATAGGCCCGTCACCTGTGGTTGATAATAATTCGCACTGCGTGCTGCTAATTTCTGACGTTCCCAAAAGACGATCGAGGTACAGTTATATGAATTAAAACAACAACAAACAAATACACGAGATGAACGAAATAAAAAAATAGAAAGGCACAACCTCACAATGACGTAAAGGGAAAGTCTCCCACAACCATCCATCGGCGATGATACCAAACGAGTAACGCAAGGAATGTTACGGAAACAACAAGCATACACTCACTGTCACAAAAAAAATGAAACATCATACGCGCTACCACATAGCAGTGTAAGAAATGTCGAAAATGTATTGTTCAAATAAAAAACAAAAATCGTCACGCGGTCTAACAAAACAACTTTGACAGAACATAGATATATGTACTTCTAAGTGGGCGAATATGTACTATAGGATGCATCATCTGGAATAATCTTATGCCTATCTTCAAGCATCGACAATTTACTCTCTCGAAGTGTTGGCCATACAAAAAAAAAAAAACCCACAAACATCACATTGACTTTACACCTTAACAAAATTTACTCATTGATCTTTGAATGTGAAAAAAAAATGTATAATTATATACAATCCATATACAGGTGTATATAGCAAAAGATGAAGTACTAGTAAGATATCAGTTGCCAAAGTTTATCAAAACGCAGCACCGCTCAAAATGCAAGCATGAATAAATAATGTTCAGAATACGACAGCAGCGTATAGCAAACTAGTGTCGACACTACAGTATAAAGACTGACTGTGTGATTATGCAGTGCATTCCCGTTATAACGAACACGGTTATGACGAAATTCCGGTTACAACGAAGTAGAAATTAAGGCCGCAACATTATCCACTCGATGTTCTTTATTGTCTATTTGTTCGATTATAACGAAATTTCGATGTAACGAAAGAAACCTGTCAGTACCAAGGACTTCGTTGTAACGGGAATCCACTGTACATAGAAAAGTAAGTTTTTAAAATCATAATTAGGTCTCTTACAAGGACTGCTGCCTGGAATACATTGTAACATGGAAGCTATATTGTGATACTCTTACTTTAATTACAATGCACAAGAACCCGTTTCAATATACTATTCACCGTTACTGCTGTCCCTGCTATATTTTTCCTCTTTCGAGAGCGCGCATCCTCACACAGACACTGACACACACACACACAAACACATTTTCACACTCTTATACCCTTTTCACATCAACCGGGACCATTTCTGCCTCCAACCAGG
Source organism: Diadema antillarum (assembly GCF_040938485.1). Taxonomy (NCBI): domain Eukaryota; kingdom Metazoa; phylum Echinodermata; class Echinoidea; order Diadematoida; family Diadematidae; genus Diadema; species Diadema antillarum. The sequence continues at coordinate 244,105 of NW_027272495.1, read as the reverse complement.
GAGGTAGGGTGTCACCTCTCTGCTCCAGCAATAATGCAGAAGGGCAATGGCAAAGAGGATGGCTTTCACGATAACAAAACAGACCAACAAGTCATTTTTGCGAAAAAGACATCACACAATTTCAGCCCCATATCTAACAGGTAAAAGTAGAGCAGAGACTCGCAAACACTACTTGATAGTTATACGAACGGAACGCTTTAAAATACGAAGAATAGCAATTATGACGTCACCGCGCCAATTGTTACGTCGTGAAACATACCATTTACCTTCTGTTATGTACTTTCCCACATTTTGAATTGGTTCATGCCATTTCACTGATCTGAATTATAGTATCCAGTGCAGACCCATGCTTTTAGTATTTTGTACATATTGTCACCTGGCCAATAAACGATTTTCTTCCGAGTAAAGTATGCTTGATTCAATTATGTATTATGATGCGTATAAGTAACATAGACAAATACATAACCGATGAATAACAAGACAAAAACGGATATTACAGCAACAGGATACATGTATATGAATGGATTTCCCAAAAAGCTAATACATAAACTCCATGGCATAAAAAGAAACGAATATGAAATTACAATGTATTTTCATTTTGATCGCAAACACATTTGCGATGTAAAGTGCAGTGCGGCAGAAAATTACGTTCACATTCAATATCACTAAATTTGGCTAACATATTTTGCTTTCCAAAGCTCTTCGAGAAAAATCGAGTAGATAGTATCTTTGCTCTTCTGTCGCTTTTGCAGCTGTGTTACGAATTCCCCTTGTCTTCAGTCCTATCTGTTTGTCGTGTGTAATGCTGCATTTTGGGAAATTCATTGGATATACCTGCATTGCTCTGCTAACATGCTACTGCACATGCTGGGTTGATTTCAATTTCAGCCAATACTATCATCTATTTTCAGTGGAATATGCGCAAGTTCAGATGCCCGTAAATCGTCATATAAAGTGGAAGAACGCTAATTATTATTATGGATTGTGATGTCATTCACTTTCTCACAACTCCACACTTTCCTGTATTTGTCATAACTTTTTTATCATACAAAAAACCTGCTGCATTAAGAATGAACACACACACACACACACACACACACACACACACCACACACACACACACACACGTTTGGGCTCCAGATCAAGATTGGAGAAAACTCGATCTTGAAATTTAAACGAAGTTACGTGTTCAAGACGAAAGACATGATAGGTCAACTGAAAACACCATGGTATCATGCCAAAACAAGGCACAAATGATTTGACTTTGAAATCACACTACGACTGTATAACCATTGAATATCGGAGAAAGGGTCAAACTATCTGTGAAATGCACTTTTTCGTTTTTCTCCGGCTTAATCGCAATGCTATATAGTAACTCCGTCTATAAAGGGGTAACGGCCACTTTATTGTACATGTTACCGGAGGAACCATACTATTCTAATTGTTTTGATCAAAGATTACAATAGAGATATCCGATATCACAAAGCGCGTTAGTTAATGCTGTAGTTTCCAATAATATGTTTCTTTAAACGTTGTATCTTGCATTCTGTTTCAAATAATGTGTCAATGCAGGTACATGTAAATCATCATCTTTGAATCTATGTAAAAAATCGATTCTATGTGTAATCCATTACGTAACAAGGGAATTGGGTCAAACTTTTTCCTACTTTTTTGGTAATTTACATGGTATAAGTAATCATTAGACATCACATGAGGAGAAAAAAAGAAGATAACAGAGGGCGAAATTGATTACACAACGTCGTTTCTTCTATTCTTCTTCTTCTTCTTCTTCTTCTTCTTTCTTCGTCTTCCAGTGGTGCATATCCCCTCCACACAATTATCACGTTTTGACTAAAGATTATTTTCCTGAGGTGCAGTTAGGAAATTTGGTACCCGCTTGATAGGTCCACTCTGAATGTCGCACTCTGTGGCGGATCTAGCCATTTAAATAATGCAGGCATAGGAACTTTACAGACTTCTACACTATAAAACATAAACATACATGATATGTTGAAGACAGAAAAACGTAAGAATGATAAAATTACAGATTACTATCAAGCATGCTGCGCACACATCAAATTGGCAGCTCTGAGCTGGTATGTTTTGCTATTACATATAACTTGCCCGAGACTCACCGCTACAATCATCCGATGTTTGCTGCTATGTCCTTACTAGTTTAGAGTATTCGCATTAAATCCCCGTTTTGACAGAACCTTCCAAATCAGAGTTACCGCAACAACGTCCGGGCATTTTTTATCCATTTATTTTTTATCATTATTATTATTTTTTTTTTACTCTGCCCGTACGGTCCACACAAAATGTTGTTCGGACGGTGTCGCGGTAACTTTTGATAAATTCTACCCTGGCCAGGGAGGGTAAATTTCCCCCTGCATTACCCCGACATTACCGCGACAATCCTTCTGTTAAGACGCTCTTGTGATAACATTCCGATGATACACTCAACACGCATGTGCAAGAGTCCAGACCGAATGACGCACCCCGCACCGGTCACGGGCATGGATTGTAACCATGCACACCCCTTGAATGGGTACGTTGTTATGGAAACCTACCCGGAGAAACTTTTTCATGTGTGTCTGTTCAGACGGAACCCCTCGCTCTCTCCTGCGGCTCTATTGCTACGCAGAGGTGATGAATTTTATTCTCTGGATGTTGTCCCGACATTGTCGGGGTAAGGTCTGTCAAAAAAAAAAAAAAAGTTGAGTAAGCAGCTACACCGATATCATTGTGTTCGAACGAAGTTGGTCTGCTTGCGAGCATCATGTAACTTTCATGTAACTCAAGTAATCACATATACAGATGTTCGACTACCTATGACTATGAATGTTGATCAATAGTAGGATACCGAAAATGGCATTAATTTCATGTATCCATCTCATATAATCTGCATGTTCACAGCGGCTGGTGTTTACAAGGAAGTCAAATTGAAAAAACAACAACAGCAACATATATTACATACTTGAGCCCTTTCATGCGGTCCTGATGCGATCATTCAGACGGAAAGTAATAGTTAATGACGTAACAAGGGAAACTATAACTGTCAATACCATTTAAAGTCTAAACAGGAAGTAAAATTTGAATAACGACTCATGTAAATTTTCGTATGACGTATAACTCGCATAATAATGGACTCAGCAAAACAGACTTCAGCCTTCTCAAGCAGCATGACGTTCTTATTTTATCCTATTTTATTCTTTAAAAAAAAACAACGTAAAAATAAATGTTCTAGTAGAACCAAATGTAATTGTCAGGTACTACATGTCACATTCCCGGGATCACATTTTACTAGTAGACTTAATGAAACTTCATTTTGACAAGTTTTCCCATACAGGATGTATCAAGTCACTCTATTGCACAAAATGATGGACTCGACTTTTTGAGAAGAAAGACCAACAAAAACACAACAATTAAACATGAAAAATTGCGACTTGCTGTTATTAAATCATGTGTACTAAGACTAGTACTTCACTTTCCCCGTTCCCTATCGTTCATATCCTTATGACGACAAATACACCGTAGGATTGTATAGATAATAGAATACACATTGAGACTTTGAGAGAAAAAAACCGAGAAAAAGGCAAAATAAACAAATATTCAACATTGGTATTCAATTTTTTCATTATTTTGGTTTGATGTTTTTATGGGGGTGAGGGTGGGGAGGGTTGCGCTTTATTTCTTTGTCACTGGATGACAGAGAAAATGTCCGCAGGAAATTATCATGATTGAGTAATGCTGAACAGATTATCTGCGTCATGGTCTACAGTGAAAGGTTCAATCGTCATCACATTACTCAGTGGCATCTGACTGTTCAGGACCTCCGGATGACGACGTATTGTTGCCGTCATGAAAACTCGCTTTCTGTAGCAAAATGACGGTATTGCCGGTGCATATTGCTACTTTGGTGTTGCTAGTTGCAGCTGCCACAAGAGGTCGCCCTCCAGTGTTCAGATCTACCGGGAGGTCGAAGTCTTTGAAAACTACTTCTTTCTCTTCACCAAATCTAGACGGGAGTAGGCAAAGAAAGAATTTATTTTAATAATACGGAAAAGAATTCATTTCATGCTTATTTGCTGGAACATGCATAATTATACATGTATATGCTTCCGTAATTATGTATCTAAGTGTATCTACCAGTATTCACTACAGAGATTGGTATTGTAATCACATTCATGTTGACATCTACTTTTATTTCATTTATTTCGTTTCGTTTCATATCATTCCCAACTACGCAAAACATTTACATACATAAAATAACACAATATCAATACAATGTAGTAACGAAGAAAAATACGTGAAATGAATAATACTACGCATCACTTTCAGATGATATAAACTGAATTAAAATCAAAGTGGCAGGAAATGGGGGAGACGTACTGAAAGACCAAGCTTGCATTTTGTAGTCTCCTCGTGGACAATATGGCTAAATACCGAACAAAAACATATTTTATTCATTTCATTATTCCTGAAGTCACGACCATCAAACATCTTCATGCTCTGCAACGGAGTGGAGGCGAACTTTAATAATCTGAAAACAAGAAATACCTGTCATATACGGCCAGTGATGCCATCTGCTTCCCATCCTCAAGGACGTAAATCCCCAGAGCGAAAAACTGTCCACTCGTGTCATGTTTGGTGGCCACGGCTGCGGCCTGCCAGTTGTTTTGGCGAATTGCATCTTCGTTCTTGTCGTCCGTCGTATCGAGGATCTTCACGACCACGCCGGCCCTGTTCCATGCATCAGCGCCATTGTCGTCCACATTCCCGATGCTTCGACTTACCACGACGAGGTGTTCACCTCCGTTGGCAAACACCATCTGCAGCGGGGAGATATCGTTAACCACAACGACGGGTGGGACTGACAGCTCAGAGACGGTTCTGCTAAATTGGTCTCCGACCCACACCTGGCCATCGCCTTTCACGGCTAGACAAGATATTAGGAAACCAAATTCAAAATGGTTTCCTGGTAAATTCATGGTTCGATTGTGCCAGAGTGGGTCGCCCTTCTCGTAGACAATAATACGGCTATCATTATACAGCAGGTAGACAGTAGATCCGTCTGAGTTTACCGCCATGTCTTGAAGCTGTGCTTGCTCTACGGAGAGCCAGGGTGCGGAACTGACGTTCCCGGAAGTATCGACGTAGTAGACGGCCTCGGTGTCTGCTACCATGAAACTCTCCGTAGCGGGATCGAAATGCATAGACCTGACGTCCGCCGGAGAACAGGGTAGCTTACACGTACTCATTACCTGCCACACCTCTGGATAGGAGATGTGGCCTAAGGAGACCAGCGATTCTAGCTCGTTGTGTTCGTCAAAGTGAACGTCAATCTCTTTGGAGAACTTTGCTGTGTTCGCTAATGAGAGGTCCAAGGAGTTGCTCTCACTAAAGGTGGCTACAATCGTCGTAAGGTAGTCACGCACGAAAGCCACTTCCGCGTGCTGACCGTCTTCAAGAGCATTATTGCCTATTCTTTTCGCCTCTCTTGCGCGTGACTCCGTATGTCCCAAGTCCTCATCGATGGACACTGTCTTGGCTAATACAGTTTCTTCGTCTTTATTCAACTGCTGTAACATCTCGTTAAAGCTCTCTTTCATGGTTCTGGTTATCACCGCGAGACGCAAATCATGTTTGCTCTTGAGTACGTCTCTCAGCGTGCCGTATCTCCGCTTGATGGACGTTCGAAGACGCTTCACCTTGCGTTTTTTGGTGTCCACTTCACCGAGGGTCGTATCGAGACGCCGAACAGCCTGCTTGATTTCGTCTCGCTTCTTGTTTGTGTCGGATGTCTCCGCAGAAGATCCGTGGTGAAGATGGCTGAAAGAGTGCAGGATATGGCCGGACTGGCGACACATTCCGCAAACGTAACATTTGCATGTGTGGCAGAAGTATTCTGCACTCTCTCCGTGCGCGCTGCATGTGTGAGTAGTCTTTTTGCGGACGATTGACACTTTTCCCTTATGTAAATCTTTCAATGAGACCACTTCGTGAGTGCACATTCTCTTGGCGTGAATGGACTGGCACACTGCACAGATGAAATTGTTACACGAGAGGCACAAGGCGGTGACCGCTCCATCCTCGTGACATGACTGACAGGTCATCGTGTTGCCTCCCGATGAACCTGTAGACGTTTTCCGCTGGTCGATGATCTCTAGAAGACGCGCCGCCAACTTGTTGCTGGTGTAATCAATCTTTAACGACGCAACGCCTGCTTTGCCAAGATGGGTTTCTTGCCGACAAAGCGGGCAGTCCATGGACTTTCTCCCGCCACGGCCGTACCTCTTCTCGCACTTCGCTAGACATTGGAGGCAGAAGGAGTGCATACAGGACAGGAAACGCGCATCTGCGAAGTACTCGGAACAGACGGGACACTCCAGCTCTCCCCCAATGGCTGCAATGAGCTTTGAGTCTGCCATGCTTTCAGCAGTCTGTCCGGGATAGATCCCCTGACGAATATCACGAGAGTCGGTAGTCAACCAGCAGATAGCAGACTATCATGTTCTGAAATGAGATGAAATAAAGTGGGGTGAAATCATAACGGCAGACGACTTATGCAATGTGCGAGCCAATGTTGCAACAAAAACAATTTGATGAAATGCAACAGTATACGTCCATATAACTTACGTTGGCACGATGTGGGAGTTCGTGCATCCATTGATTTGCTCATTTTTGGTTAGAAATTGAGAATCTGACACAAGTAGTTCACAGAAATGGCGTGATTACAAATGCACGGACTTAACAGAATCACAGTGAATGATAATGATAATGAAAAAGAGAACACTTGTACAATGGATGGTCGTTAAATTATAATGATAATGTGCCATCCATTGTATAACTCTTTTTTTTTCACTGATGGCAAAAAAGCAAGTGGGGAAAAAGAAAGCAAAGATAGGAAACAATATTTCTAAGTTTCGTAAACAAACTCTAAGTATTCATCTGTCTGACATCATATGAAACCCGCTGCTCAGGACAGCATCCATTTTGGAATGAATCACTTTTAAACACTTCTAGTCCAACTCTGAAACTTAAACTATTTTACCGCTATACATGCCTGTGTATGTGTAAAGTCTACTCGTTTTTAATCTTGGGCAATCATTGGTATGACTTTGTTTATTGTTTTTTTGTTTTTGTTTGTTAGGACTTATGTTCTGTCGGTTTTGCCTTTTTAGTCTAATTCCACATGCTTATAAGTAATCTCTTGTAAATAGAGCAATATTTGCCAATAGAAATGGATAATCAAAATCACAAATGAATTACGTGAACCATTTTTCAGCTATCCCAACGAATCCGACTTCAGAGCGCTGTAATTAATTATGGCGGCCATAACTGGGAGGCTTCCAAAGAAGAACAAAAGTACAGTACTTTCAATGGGTTATGCAATGGGCCAGACTCCCTGTGCGTTGCTACGTCAGGACATGAATTATTTTTTGTTAGGCATACTTGAAGTCCCTAGTTAAACAGTACCCAAACCGACTTTTGGTCTGTACATGCCTATGTTTGTGTAATGCCTACTCACTTTGTTACTTGATGCGTGAGAGTAATAATCTTGCAATAGACCGTTTCTGTATTTTAGTACAACTTATTAATGTTTCTTTTCCTACAGCTGAGTAACGAAGCACTTCATTCACGTGTTCCCTCCCATTAAGTTCATATAGGCAGGAAATCACTTAGTTATTGCTAAGTAGGGCAAGTCCCGGCAAACTTTGTGGTTAAGGGCAACTTTTGTGAACAAAGCATACATAAAATCTGAATGCATTACAGAACTGGTCTATTGCACATAGGTGATAAGAAAGAAATCAAAGGAAAACATAGCAATACGGTGCGCGAATTTACTTGTCCTTGAAAAAATCAAAGGGGAAATAACAAACCGTAACCAGTCGTATATGTTCAGCATGAATTAGTATTGATTGTACTGAATTATTCATGGGCCGATGGAGAAATACCATATAAGGTAGCGATTCCCGCATCTGTTTGTCGCTATCCGACTTGTCGGATCAGAAATTACGAGCGCATAATACTTGGCAAGATCAAAAGTACCAAGATTTCACGAGATCACATGGTTATGAATTTGTTCATGTTTGTCTGGAGTGATTATGACTATTACTTTTATGAAAAAGAAATGCAGATATAAAATCAATCAATCAATCAATTAAGTCGGTCTTGCCTTTTTTACTTTTTTAAGTGTAATACCACATCTTGTGTAAGTTTATGTGTATCTTCAATTAACATTAGAAATGAACCAATAAGGTTATAGCATTTTACAGTTTGAGCATGCTCTCATTAAGCGAGATATACCCTGGAATATACCTACATGTACCTGGGAATTCTACTCTCTAAAAAAAAAAAAAAAAAAACGAGTGAAAATATTCTCTCTTGTGTGGAGTGAATAGTGAAAAGGAGTGAATACAAAAAAGAGTCAAATTAGAGTGAAATTGGAGTGAATTTTGAGTGAAAATGTTCATTTTCATTCATTTTGGAGTGACCTCAGGGATCACTCGAAGATTTTGGAGTAATCCCTGACGTCACTCTAAAACGAGTGAAAATGAACATTTTCACTCAAAATTCACTCCAATTTCACTCTAATTTCACTCTTTTTTTGTATTCACTCCTTTAAGAGTGAATGTTTTTTTAGAGAGTACAATTACATTTTAAAGGTTGGATGTTCATTAGATCTCACCGTATTATGAAAGCCAACTTGATTACCTATGCACACACTACGATAGTATATTGAACTACAGCCAAACCTGTCTATAGTGGCCACCCAAGGGAGGCGAAAAAAAAAAAATAAGAGGCCGTTTTAGACATGTGGCCGTGGTCCGAGACAGGTTTTAACATGGCTTTTCGGGGGGGGGGGGTCATCCAGTGACCGCATACTGTGGGTTAACGCTAAAAACAGATGGCCGCTAAGGCAGGTTTGATCAAGGAAATTTTATAGTTGGAGTTCCAACTGGCTGTATACTACATGTATTCAAACAGTTTTCAGATTTCTATTGTTGTACAAAAGAATTCCACAGGTGCACTTGTGCCTTTGATGATCGATGTTCGACGCCGCCGTCTTGCTGAGCAATCTGGAGATTCATTTTGAACGTTATCATACTGTTGGCCATATTTTGCTTATCTATTCATTAAATTAATGATAAAGCATGTAAAACAAAAGTCAATCCCGTACAGAAATTTGTGCAAAACTGTAAATCAGAGCTACATCATGTGAAAATATTTTAAAAAGTACCATCCTGGAAAGCTGGTTTTATCACTTTTCCGCTTAATGTCCACAAATGAAACTAATATGGAATAATCTTCAAGTATAATTCTTTATGATATATAATCAGATAAGTGCCCGGGTATGCCCAGTCGAGTAATTTTCATCTTTATTTCAGCATTTTTTGCTTAATTTCTATTCGCGCATCTTCGTGTCTGTAATAATAATGATAATAAAAACAAATTCTTATATTGCCCATTTCAGACTTCAAAAGAATTTCAATGCGCTTTACAAACAAACCACATACCTTTTATAAGAAGGGATAGCGAAAAGCAATTACCATCACAAAGACATATCTTCCTTTGAAAGTGGCTGGTGATTATGCAATGAGACACGAGTCAATTGTCTTCCTATCTGCGCGGCAGATCCTGTTTGGCACATGCTTCAAATATTTTTGAGCGGCGGCTTCGAACATCTAGCGAAGGAAATAGGACGGTTGTGACTCCATTCTCTTGTACCTCTGTCCTTGGTTTGACTTTATGCAGCCACCTGATGACATTGTATATCGCTCTTTGCATTCTTATAGTTTATTCTCGTTCCCCATGTGTATTTTATTCGCAGAAAAATTATCACATTCACAGTTACACACTTAACGCCGGAGGATATACAAAGTATATTAGGTGTTACAAAAAAGTTTTCCACTTCTGATCCTTAATAGTTCAAAAAATATATAGATAAAACTGACATAGATATGAGCAATAGCCGAATAGTGTACAATTTTGTTGGAGGTAATCTAAAAATGAAAGAATAACTCAGTTTCATCAAATTCAAGATTTATTTTTAAGTTCACAGGGTTCAGAATTTGCTCTATTTTCAACCCTCTGTGCAAAACTTTCACTTTGTACAGAGATCAATTGGTGTCTATGGGAGTGTGAGGTTAACATCCAGCCAATGGTCCTGAACAATGATGGCCAGGGTTTGAATGTTCTGTTAAAATACATATTCATAAGAAATTTCACTATCACAGCTAGTCTTTATTCATCCTGAAATGTGACTGTTAATGTATGCAAGCACAATACGTCATGAAAACATGTGCTTACTTTTTCATGTCCAGGCATTTTACCCTTTACCATGAATTCAGACTAGCAGTGCCCGAGGTCACGAAGTAGTTATAAAGCACTCATGTGCCTTAGAGCAAGAGACCAGAAGCCTAGTCAGCAGAGCTCTGAAAAGGTGGTATTCGTGGCATTCATGTATATTGTTCAGAGTCATTGTAAGCACACACTCACATACACATAATGGGTTCCTGTGTAAAGTTTCATTTTGTACAGAGGGTTAAATTTTGACCAAAACCTGGAACTTAGCTTTAAAATTAATCGTGGATTTAATGAAACTGATTCATGCTTTCATACTCAAATCACCGCCAACTACATTGTACACTATTCAGCTAGTACTCTTGAATATCAATGACAGTGTTATCTGATATATACATTGTAGTTTTCGAACTCTTATAACCATAAGGATCAAAAGTGTGATCGTTTTTGTTTTGTTTTTTGTAACACCCAAAATTCACATACCAGAATTTAGAACTGCCTCCGCAACGCCATGCCATGAAAAACAGACATTTTCGAGTTTATACTCACGCAAAATGTACAACAGCTTTAGATGATTGTGGCAAAGCTAGTGCTCTGTATTCCTGCGGGTTCATCTCTCATACTGAATCCCTCATACGATCTGGCCAACACCCAAACATTGCGCAATAGCTCGGTGAAAGGGGATTCCCCATTCACTTTACCATTGTTATCCAGTGATCGATTTCCACGAAACGATTTCCACGATTTCCATATTAGGCCATGGGGTGAGCTGGTTTTTTCGCTTGTTTCGTTCCGACAACTGCGGCACTAAAATTTCTCCACAACTACGTGTAAACAAATAACCAAAAAGGCTACAGGAAAAAGTTCGACACAAACCCTCCTGCAGTATTTTGGTAATTTAGGGGGAAACAGTGAACTTTTTTGTCACTGAGGAGCTGAATATGTACACTTTGCCGTGTACGATATTCATTCGCGAACGATCATGTGATGTATGCTATCCAATCCGAATCGAGAATTATTGTTTACGAGTCAAAATGGCCGCCCCCTGTGAGCCTGTCGACGCGTCTACGTCGTCTGCTCAGCCGAAACTTATTATGCGTTATTATGCATGTAACAGCGATGAAGTTTGAAAATTTCACGGCTATGACAAACCTAAGATAGACGAAACCTATTTTGTGTGCCAAAGAGTGGATCAAATTGAGTAGGGGAGACCGTGAAATCGCAGACCAGAACGAAGTGATTCAGCTGCTCAGGGGGACTGACTGCAACCTACGTAATAGGATAATTTACAGGTTAGTTTACGTGCGTACAGTCGAGTCGTAGCAGTCGACACTGCAGTGCAGTCTCACTCATAATGTTAATGACCATGATGACTACAAGTACAATTGTACAACGTTTAATAGCTATGTTATGAACGTTGCTTGTGTATGTTATAATGGGCGCTAATGCAGTAGCTTAGCCGTTAGCGTGTCTGTTACTTAGATAAATTATCTTGAATTTCACCTTGGCATGGCATAGCGCCGTTATAATGTCGCCTAGAGATGTGATTTTACATGTTGTTCTATGTACAGCCCAGGTTAGGTTGATGTAGCTGATCGGTGATATTGTTTTGTAAAAGTCTTGACACACAGGACTGGACTGAAAAAGGTCTAAACTGCATGTAAATTTATATTTTCATAATCATGGCCATGGAGTATTAATATTAAAAATCCATCCTGTTTCTCTCACCCCGAAATTGGCGAATCCTCCCTCAAAACACACATTTAGCATCTCATTAAATTAACTTATTAATATTTGATATACATAGATCTAAAAGACCAACAATGACAATAACATAATTACAACAATTAAACTCCCTAAAACATATGATTACCATTATGTTGTGCCAAACTATAAAGCAGTGGGTGGTGGTGATAGTGAAAGGCCAAGGATTACTAGTATTAATGATGATAAGGCAGTTGTATTCATAATTATGATGATTGATATTGCATGTGATCAGGTGCTGAAAGCTGTAGATGTAATTTAAAATCGGTAATTGCACTGCAAGTACAAGTTGAAGTAGTTGATGATGACAATGATCATGAGGCGTTAATGATTACCTGGCATAGAACTAGGGCCTGTGTATTGGTAATTACAAGATTCAAATATTGGCAGTCAATAGTCTACCGTACATTTAATGATATATTGAGTGTAATGTTCAACCCCTCCCTCTAGCATTTAGCCTTTTTTCCCCCTAACAAAATCCAACGGCTAATCATTGCTGTTCATTTCTCCATTGTATTAAATAGGATTCCATGAAACGTGCTACAAGAGGTTTATAGATAGCAAACGCCTGAATCTCGCTAGGAAACGAAAGCTGAAGGAGGAGCCTGGTCCGTCAGCAGGAGCATCTGTTTCCTCCCCCAAGACGCTCACATCAAGATCAAGATTTTCTTCTGGAAGCTCTTCAGGTTCTGCTGTGTTGCCTGTGAAATGCATCATTTGCAACAGAGTCAACCTGCTCATTACTTGCCAAGGGAAATAGGTTAATATGATTGATATTGAAGCATGAAAACATTGTCATGTTACTATAAGTTGTCCTTGATAAAATGGAGCAATATATAGGCCTATACACCACTGAAACATTCACACACATACACAAAGAACTTCAGTGCAAAGTTCAGAAACAACAGAATGTACTGTACATGCACCAATGCTTTGGTCAATGTGATTAATATTCAAGAATTGACATCTTACCAAAGTTGTGCATGATAAAATGTCTTTGTAATACATATTGCTTCCTGTATTTTGAATGCCAATGTTTATGCAACATGTTTTGACTCCTTGCCTCAGTATGTGATTGTTCGCCCTTTAGCAAACATTTCTGCCCACTATTATGATTTGATTAGGGTTGAATTATTCTAAGAACAAAGATGTTTTCCTAAGTGTGTTTTTTTTTCATAAAACTGAATGACTACGATTAAAATTTTTTTCTCCCACTCTGGGGAAAAAAATATGTAACTATTATTAATACTGAAACAGAATGTTCATGTAGAAAGGTCAGTACAATGTAGGTGTGAGTACAAAATCAGTTTGCTAAAACTAATACACACCAGCCAAATGAAAATTGTGCATAAGTTGAGTCAGGTTTGCACAGATCCTCTGATATTGGATGTTAATTGCAATGTTATCATAATTTTTAATGCCAAACCTGTTTTATTCTCTCCAAGATTTTCAGGTACACATTGCCTCCAATGCGCAGAATCTAACAGTTTTCACTCATGAATGGGTAAACTATAATTTTGCCTTTATTTTATATATTGGCATTTTCAAAACTTTTACATCCTTTCAAGGATATTTGGACCATGGAATGTTCCAGGAAATTTATTAAAACTAGAAAATTTGACTGATTATCATTTTGAGCTATCTTACATGAAAGGAGGTAGTGTCCCACCATGTTGTAACCTAATGATAGCAATGAAAACTTCAGGAAATTTTATGAAGATTAAATTTTCTAGTGCTAAAGTAATGTATAATATTTCATGAACAATGTGATTGCTATGTGATCTAAGTATATCAAAGCTTCTTAAGAAGAAGAAGAAGAAGAAAAGAAAAACATGTTTACTGATAAACAATATGATCTGTTTAATAGTAATGTCTCATGTGTGTAAATGAGTTTGTATGTGTGCGTGTGAGTGTATAATCATATGTCAGCGTTTTTATGCACCTGTGTATGTGTAATGCACTGATCAGTACATGTATTATATCATTGTGTGTGTTCATGTTTATGATAATCTTTTTTATGATGCTGATGTGATAAATGGCCAAGGCATGTAGAATAATATTTTAATACACTTGGGTATATTGAATCTTCATAACTATGTGTGTGCGTATGTGTGTGTGCATGTGAGGGTGTGTGTGTGTGTACAATAAGATTCTCCCACATGCACGCGGACACACACACAAACAAACACTGATTTTTTTTTCTTTTGTTTTGCCTTGAATGATTAGTCATTTGATTAATAACATGTCTTTGAACAGAATATAAGGCATTTGCCTTGACCTCTGACGGTCAGTTAGTGCTCTCTCTCATATGGTCTTGAACCACTTTGCTCTTGTCCTCCTTTGCATAGCCAGCATCAGGAAAAGCTGAAATATGAGATATAATGCAACTATTAAACCAAAACTTCACTTTTTTTTTCTAGGTACATGGCTAAAAGCAGTGCTTTACAAATGTGTATATGCATTTCAGCTTAGAAACACTATGGGAACTGTATACTGCGGCTAGCAGCCCCATACGCATAACTGCGGCCAGCAGCCCCATACGCATAGCGTCATGGGGCTGTGAACTGTAGCATACAGGATCATGACGGATATTTTATCGCGGACAAATATCAACTTAAAATCGGGAAAAAATCTTCAATTTGAAGACTTATTGATAAATTTGAAGTATTGATAACAGAGTTCGTGCAAGGTTTGATTCTGCAAATAGTTCCTTTCTGTTCAAATTGATGACTAAATGTGACTCGGTCGAGAGGAAACTGGGAGAGCTACACTGAATTGACGGCCAGCGCATGCACACACAGACATCTAATATCCAGTCAATGGATACGAAATTTGTGCGCAGTGATGTGTGCGCCTGCGCTGACCGTCAATTCAGCGTAGCTCTCCCAGATTCCTCTCGACCTAGTCATATTAAGTCATCAAATCGAACAGAAAATGACTATATGTAGAACCAAACCTTGCACGAACCCTGTTGTCAATATTTCAACCTTACTTGTAAGTCTTCAAATTGAAGAATTTTTGTTCGATTTAAGGTTGACATTTGTCCGCGATACTTCCCTGTCATGATCCTAAATGCTACAATCCGCAGCCCCATTACGATATGTGTATTGGGCTGCTGGTCGCAGTTTATAAAATATGGATTTTCGCAAAAACTGCAGGATATTTCGAGGAGAACTTTTTACAGTATATTTAGGATGTATACAAAACATCACATTTCCGCGTTCAGAAAGTAGTGCCAGTGTTGCTGGAACGAAACCCATTTTCTAAGCCTCTTTTTCAGCTTCACCCCATGGCCTATATTTCGTGGGGAATGTATACAAAAAAAAAGAAATCAAAAGAAAAGAAAAGAATTGTCCATGGTACCACAGAGATAGAAGAGGTTCGTAGATAACGGTCCACACCCAAGGTAACCGGTGATCAAAGTTAAATGCCGCAGCGCTTATGTCATCGAGAGAGACAGGGAAAAAAGGTAATATAGGGCCTACTTGCATGGTAGAAGTTTTTTCAAATAATTGGACACGCACACACACACAAAGGAAATTATGGCATTTCAAAGTCATACATTTCTTTAAAACTTACAAATCGTTTGCAAAAATAGGCGATAGATTTCATCAACTCACATCTCTCCTAGCAACTGGTTTGATAAACACTCTTATAATAACGTTTTCGTTCTGTAATTCAGTCGCTATATACACGTGTACAATGAGAAATTTGAACCACAGCAAAATTTTCATTTCAGGCGCAGAATGTCGGTTCTCCTGAATATTAAATTTCACAAAGGAAAATTGGCGAAGATTCGTGTGCCTGTCAACTAGAGACTTTTCAGGGTTGACATCTGGGCCCCGTTTCATAAAAGATATCAGGATGTCAACTCTTGCTGGAATGGCAACTTTTAGAGTTTTGAATGGGTCAGAATTTTGACCACCTAATCACAGGCTTATGGAAGGAAAGCTTGCAAATTACCCCCTAAATGAAGGAAGAATGCAGAGGTGAAGGGTATCCACAATTTTAGCAATGGTATGGACAGGAATATCTGTAGGGACTCTCTCTTGAAGGATATACCAGAGAAGATCTACTTCCCGGCGAAAAAGAAGGCCAACCCGGCATACTTGCAACAAAACATGCACAGTAAGCACATTCGGGAGAATCGGGACAATCATCAAGGGGCTGCACTGCCCCATATTACGGTATTTTTCGTGGGCCAAGTTAACCTAATCCTATATTCCCCTTCCCTATTTCAGGACCGTGCAGAGGGGAAAGATCTGAAAACTACCCCTTATCAAGACTATTTCGGAGAACAACTCCCAGAAGATCCCCTATGTCAACGATTTCCGGGATATTTCCCCGAATCGAGCCCCGAAAAAATATTCCCCTTTTCCTGAAGAATCGGGAACGCGCATGCGGTACATCATTATGACCACCTGAGTTTTTGTTTTTGTTTTTGTTTTTTTGTTTTTTGTGTGTGTGTGGGGGGGGGGGGAGGGGGTAGGCCTCCAACACTACAGTTTCGTGAAGACATGTCAAGTCAATTCAATTCAATTCAATTCAATTTATTTGTTCAATTCCACCAAGAAAACAAAGTACAGAAAATTGTAATACCTCAGTATTGGGTGAAGACAAGAAATCAATGATTACACAAACATGACAGATAGCTAAAAAGAGTTAACATATACTAGTACATGAGGTGGAAAAGATAGGAGTCCTGCTGAGAAGCAAAGCTTGTAAATTGCAGAAACTCCTATTTACAAATACAAAAAAAAAAAAAACACCAGATACTCAAGACTGGAAAATTCAGGCTGAAAACTATGTACAATATATACATACAATATGCGAAAATGAAATGATAATTGTGGGGGGGGGAGAAAGCACACTAACGGATGTTAAAAGAAAAAAAAATGTATTTTAAAACAGAATACGGGATTGAATAATGGGAAGAAAAAAAAATAACTTGGACTTGAACACACAGTTACAGGGACAAGAGTAAAGAGGGTGAAAATAAAGGCAATGACTTACAAGATATCCAGTGCTTAACTAAGATGTAGCTCAGCATTAATCAATGAAAAAAAAATGTCAACCAATAAAGCAGATTATATCAAAAAGCCTACATATATCTGATTATTCATAAAGATGTGAATTTAACACTCAGCCCTATTTAAAGATTACAATTTATGGAACTTTATCAAGAGTGGAAACACATGTATGTATTCCCCAGGGGTGTATCCAGGATTTTTTCTGGGGGGGGGGGGGGGTCGTAACCAAAATTTTTGGACCTTTACCTTTGCGAGGGAGCGGAGCGACCGAGCGGGGGGAGGGTGTGGGAGGGGGGTGTCCCCCCTTCCACAGTAGGGAGTTTTTGAATTCTATATCTTAAAATGGGGCAATTTGGTGCATACAAAAGTGACTTTTTCGGCATGGCAGTGCAGCTTAGAAATAAGGTAAATTATGGCATACTAAAACTAAGTTACGAAATTTACGAGGTCTTTGACAATTTGCTGGAACACCACCTGGTCACTTTTTTTTTCCTGTTGTAGGCCTATATAGAGTAAAAAGCCCTCAAAAAAAATGTCTTTTACAAAAAGTGGACCTCTTGAAAATTTGGGGGGGTCGTACGACCCTCCCGACCCCCCCCCCCCCCTTGCATACACCCATGTTCCCTCTGACAAATTTCAGTGTAAAAAATAAAAAAAAATATACAGGTTCAAATTTCAATACACAGAAGGTCTAAATATTTGACACAAGTTGTATGTCACACAAATCTTTTGTACAGTAGGACCTCAGTAAACAACAATTTGAAAAAGGTCCCAATTGCTATTCATAAAACAGACTCACATTATGCACAAAAATGTATATTTATAACTATGCAAGTTATTTCATCTGAAGTACAGTAATACAAAAAAAAACTTACAATTCAAAAACTTAAAAAAAAAAAACTTACAAACTTAAAATTCTGAAACTCCCTCATTTGATGTGCAATTGTGATTAGGCCTAAACCTCTCCCATTTTATTTCTCGGGGGGGGGGGGGGGTGGGATAATACTCTTTTTATCAGATTGGTTTTTTTTTTCCCCTAGCCTAAAGGCCTAGAGGGATTTTCATCAAGTTAAGAATCAGGAAATTTGCATCAGGAAATTTGCATCACGCATCCCCCACGGTCGAAGTCATACTATATACACAACTGTATAGGGCCTACATGTTACAGGGGCCGCGGGAGAGCTGAGGGACCGGGAGGGGTCAAGGTCAATGGTTCCCTCCCCACCCCCACCCCTCCTCGCCTTTCCCGCTCTTGCGGGACAACTCACCACAGTCTAAGGACGGAACCGTTTCATTGGGTGTTAATCCATTTTATTTTTTTTTTTAGAGCAAAGGGGTGGGGGCCTTGTGAAATGCTGTGCAGTGCGTATAGGGTCCTACTTCACGTTTAATCACATTTTAGTAATCACAACCTCGATGCATTGTATGACATACTATAATCGATATGTATTTTGAAGCAACATTCATTCTTCACAGTGAAAAGGGATCATAACGTTTGTTCCATGCAAGTCTGAAAGCCACAGGCTCCAGGCCGCAGGCACGCGTGGTCGCATGTAGCAAAGAAAAAAATGATAATGATAATAAATAAAGATAAAAATTTAAAAAAAATGCTGATATCATGGCCTTTAGCAAAAAACAAAAAAACAAACAAAAGCAAAAAACAACAACAACAACACATAATAATTATTCATGAAAGCACCGCTGAATGCTAGGAGTCCGATATTATAAAGACATAACCAAACATACTCGTCTTAATAAAATTGTCAAGAAAATCTTGCGAATTTCAGTTTCTTTTTTTACTTACCCTGCAGTCTACAACCAGTTCAGCATTTTCACTCAATACAGGTCATGCTGCTATGCACTTTTGGTTAGTGCTGTCACAAGATGGCGTCGTGCCGTCGACGTGTTAACTCATCATGACAATGAGTAAGGCCAAAAAAAAAAATTGTTGCATTGGCGTAACATGAGATTTTCAAATAGGGTCGGTCGGGCGGATTTTTTTTTTTTTTTTTTTTTTTTTTTTTTGCTACCTGCATTTTACGTGTAAAACTCGTGCTCAGCTCAGTAAGCAGTTACAACTGCTGCACCGAATGTGCTGTGTTCATCTATTCTACAAATCATTTATGAGGCCGATATTACTGGAATTATACCCCTTCAAAGAATTTAAAGATGTTGAAATCCCTATCCTGAATGTTTTCACTTCCTATTTTACTATTTTGACTTAGATAAGATAGATGCAAATTGACCCATATGTACGATCTTTTCATCGCACACGGCGATCTCTATTACAGTCCCACATATACAGATTCGTGTAAGTTCTCCACACAAGAAACCTATGGCAAAACTGTGCACAATACATCGCAGTCTGAATGCTACGTACACACTGAATAAATCTTGTTAAGAGTACGTGTCCGTGTTGGAAACAGATGACGTACTGATCAAGGAAGGCTTATGCGAGGCGCTAGATCTCTCCCTCATACATCCGATATCCCCAGAGCCGTTTCCACTTCCGGGTTTGTGCGATCGCGATCGCAATCAACAAGATATTTGATATCGATAGCAAAAAAAAAATTATAAAAAAACACGGGGTCGGCGGAATTTTTAGGGTCGGGCGGGTTACGCCAATGCAACATTTTTTTTTTTTTTTGGCCTAATCAGCCATCGCACATCACATTAATACTCAATAATAGGTATGGATATGGATACGCGGTTTACGAGTAGTTGCTGGGCGCGCACGGGCACCGAAGCAGCACGCGTACGATCGCGATAGGTGGCTTAGCGCGCGTAAAATACGCAACGTACTACAGTACTAGCATTTGAAAAGTATTGCTCTGTATGTGTATGTGTGTGTGTGTGTGTGTGTGTGTTGTGTTGTGTGTTCAACTAGTTTTTCACAGCACATAAACCAGAGGGATCCATGGGTGATTCCATTTTATTAATTTGTATGTAGAGTAGAAATTAATATTTTCAGTTGGATAGCACGTAGAAAGGGGAGAAATCGATTACAATGTACAGTATTGAGTTTTAAAATGAACAGTACCAAAATGTCACATACTGAAACACTTTCAAATCCTATTCATATTCAGGCATTTTAACTTTTGACTCTTTGTTGTTTTCTCTCATTTCTTTGTGCTGTTGCAGTGTTTTGGAACACTATTGGCATAAATCCAAATTGTGCACTGGTCACATAACAGTGCATGCATCGCATGCTCAGTCGACAGTGGAGGTGGTTAGCCTTTGGACAAGGCCTCGCGCGCTGCTTGCCTCTCAGGAGTGTCTCTTAACCTCTCAGCAGTGTCTGAAGTGTCTGAAAATAGACTAACGCAGTGTACATTTACTTATTTGCCCCAACCGTATAACAGCAGACACATAGCGCGTATAAAAATAATTGCAAAAAGTTATTTTTTATTTATCATATGTAAAGTAATTATATTATAAAGATAAAGGTGTAAATATTCATATTTGAATGACACGCCTCAAATACAAAAACAACAACATACAGCAGTGATCGCTGAAGGGCTCCCACGGGTAAATAATTCCCCATAGAGACGTGTGTTGATTAATTCAAATTTCAAAAAATTCTGTAAAATAGCTGGGAGAAATGAGGTGTTTCATCTTCACTAACCTGAATAAGTGAGATATACCCTTTCATCCATCAAATTTCCACTACCAGGGTGGGTTCTTCTGCTCTAATTCTGTCCAGGGGTCCGCAAAAAATCAGACTACGAGTTCTTGTCACTCAAAAAATCTCCTATTTTCCGAACACGTACCCAATGAAATACAATGTATAGTCCCCTCAATTTCCATCAGAGAAGCATTCATCTTCCAACCAAAATGAAGTTTGTAAAGGAATTCATAATCAATGTCTACAGCTATTCATTTTTTTTGCCAAACTACATCATTGATTTTTAATTGATCTTTTCTGCATTTATTTTGGTATCTTAGGTACGAATTTGTGAAGGGGTCTGGGACAGTCCATTTTATTTACAGGTGCGAGCCCTGAACTGGGCCCCTCCGACCGTGTTCGCTGCTGTATCGCAATTAGTCTCGATTCAGACACACAGGGGATATAAGCCCAGAACGCATTGGCTAAAGGCTAAGGTAGACTGTGCCCTGCATTCTTGCACCTACAAGATACATCAAACGCTCTTTGGTTATTGTATATTGTACAGTGTATTTTGTTTGTTGAAGAGAAAAGAGCGTTGGTACGTGTCCATACATAGGCCCTAACCAAGCTCTATGTGTCTCTATCAACATCCATGAGCAACGAGAAGTTATAGTTATGCGAAGACAGTATAGTACGTAAGTACGGCCTACATTTTGGAAAGTCTCTGACAAATTATGATAGCGGAATCATATGTACAGTGTATTCGTACTCACCGATGCTCTGACTGGTTACATACAGACATCATGTTTGGATCCTGTTATGCGGTTGTTGCAGTACCAATGTACAGGAATGTACAGTACTTTGCACGGCTCGATCTCACGCAACGGGAGGTTCGTCTGCACAAATCTAAACATGACTTGTAAAGGAACGATCACCTCAAAGCTCGGGGAAGCAGCCAGTGAGACAATATACAAACTCTCTGTGGCTACTGCACTTCATAATTATGCTGTGTTTCCCTCTTATCCTATGAGCTGTCTGCACAAGTCTCGGACAACTTCAGGCTTGGGTCTCAATACTTCAAACCACCGAGAGTTGGCACTGCATAAAGCGGAAGTTTAGTGGTTCCCATTTGGGTATACGGTACATGATTGCAATATGCAGCCCGCGATCATGGACTCTGGACCATGGAATGGTTGAATTCTCATGAGGAAACAAACACACTCTTTAAAAAAACCACCCAAAACATCCCCCCCCCCAAAAAAAAAGTACATATTATGTCAACTTTTCAAGTATATCGGATTTTATTTCCCGACACGGGTGACTTGCCACGATGATTCATCGCTCGAGAATACATGTCATATTGTGTATAATAATACGTATATACCAAAACATAAAACTACAACTTGCCATTTGCATGTCACCATGTTGTTGTTTTTTTTATCTGATACAGCGCTGTATCTCTTGGTCTGCCTATAGTGAATGCTAGTAGATGCTCGTGTCCTGAGCGAAGTAATACAGTTTCCGTACAACTTGTACATATATCGTATACTATTATGGATCTCATAATCGGCCAGCACGAGCGCACTCCTGAGTCCTATATTTTGAGGGCTTGTACAGTGGCATTAACTGATGAGTGAGTATCCTAGCTACCAAGGAGGTACGATCGAGGTGCCTCCATTCATTGGGACTACGACAGTGCACTTAATATGGCGCCCCTGTGTTCAACTCCCTCGTATTGTCAATTCCTATTTGGGGTAGAAATGTGAACACGTGTATCTATCAGACAAAGCCTCAAATAACAGGCCTACGTATCATGTAAACTGAAACGGAAATTAATGTTTGGGGCAGCACAGTGTCATACAGTTGGCCAACGAATAACAGCACACGGTGGCATCCCATCCCCCCCCCCCCCAGTTGGGGGTGGGGGGGGGGGGGTGGGATGGGGAGAGGTTGGTGCAGCGAGTATAATCCGAAGAGATTTTTCTCCACACAAACTGTAGCCAAGTGCGGATGCATAGGGTCGATGATATACACACAATTTTCATTTACTATCATAATTATGGGAATTGTTACAATAAAAGTAATGGTATTTTGAATTCTCACTGCTCGCAAGTTTATAGCCATTCGTGGCTATCGTAAAACAGAGTTCGCCGAAATGATAACATGTGATATACGTAGTCGTCCTTTTAAGTTCACTCCTCTCGTTAATGATACGTCCAATCTACTTGTGTAAATAAATTAAGCAAACACAAACACACACATAATATCATATAGGCGTCTATATGCTTTTCCAGTGGTTGAATGGTTTATGCTTTTAGGGTCTACATTTATTTCTGATTTCACGTACATGTATAAACAAAATGGATACATTAAAGGGATCGTATAGTTTTGGTTGAGATTTAATTTCAGGTTTCTAACATTTTTTTTGGGGGGGTGAGATAATGAGAAAGCTCTTATGAAATATGAAAGACCATGTAATTCCATGAGGAATTCAACGTTTATTTGATGAAAATTGATTTTGAAATGGCTGAGATATCCAAAATAGAGCGATTCTAATAAAGTGTGGGACCAACGTTTTATTACGATCGCTTTGTTTTACTTTGTTATAGAATGTTTCAGTCACTCCACACCCGATTTTCATCTAACAAACTTTGGATTCCTCTTAAAATGGTGCTCTGTACTATTTTGTAAGTGTTTTCTCGGTATCTCGCAAAAAGTTAAAAACCCAATTCTCATATCCACCAATACTGTACCATCCCTTTAAAGTTTTGATTAGATCACTTGTAATAATCAACACAGTAATGCCATTGTAAGCAAACCAATTACAAGCAGAGATTAGGCTACCAGTTTTAAAGTATACTAAGCAGATACAACCTATGAACAGATACAACCTTAAAATATTATATAACATCAAAATAATGTATATATGTGACATGATATTTTCTTTTGGGGGAACGAAAACAAATTTTATAGTAATTCAGTTAATCAAATCTTACTAATTTTAGTGGGAGAAACCTGGGAGTGCATGGGAGTATAGAGTATAGACCGATTCTGTGACGCACTATGTGTATTTTTGGCATGGGCAGCGCCATTAACGAGGTGTCTTAGCCGACCCCCCCCCCCCTTCCCTCTCCCCCACCCCCTTCCGCGCGCGGAATGAAAAACTGATGCATGGTCGTTTTAGCCAATAGGCGTCTCGTACTGAGTGCACAAACGCTTGCTTAGTGCGCGAACCTTTGTTACAAGTGCGTGATAAACATGTTGCCCGGGGGGTGGGGGAGAGGAGGGGGGTCGGCTAGGACACCCCCAAATGAGCTCATGGCTGCGCCCAGTGCCACAAATTGTCTGCTGCCCTCAACGAACCCGAATCGGTCTATAGGTATAGACCGATTCTGTGACGCGCTATGTGTATTTTTGGCATGGGCAGCGCCATTAACGAGGTGTCTAAGCCGACCCCCCCCCCTCTCCCCCACCCCCTTCCGCGCGCGGAATGAAAAACTGATGCATGGTCGTTTTAGCCAATAGGCGTCTCGTACTGAGTGCGCGAATGCTTGCTTAGTGCGCGAACCTTTGTTACATGTGCGCGATAAACATGTTGCCCGTGGGGTGGGGGAGAGGGGGGGGGGGGTCGGCTAAGACACCTCAAAATGAGCTTATGGCTGCGCCCAGTGCCACGAATTGTCTGCTGCCCTCAACGAACCCGAATCGGTCTATACTGTATACTTTGGAAGAAAAAGAAGGAGAGAGAACAAGGAGGTATAGACTGAGAGAATATGAAACTACAACACAAAACATACAAACGCACGCACGGGTATAATATTAGGTGTTACAAAAAACATTTCCCACTTTTGATCATTCATAGTTCAAAACTATTCACCCGATAAAACTGTCATTGATATGAGTAATAGATGAATAGTGTACAATTTTGTTGGAGGTGATTTGAATGTGAAAGCATAAATCAGTTTCATTAAATCTAAGATTGATTTTGAAGTAAGGTTTCAGATTTTGGTCAAATTTTAACCCTCTGTACAAAAATTGAACTTTGCACAGGAACCAATGATGTGTATGTGAGTGTGTGCTGACAATGGCCCTGAACAATGGACATGGCGTCAGTCTCGCGCTCCCAGGCATATGAATGCTTAATCAAAAATTCATGTGGATTGCCCTGGGCACTGCTAGTCTGAATTCATGCACGGTAAAGGGTAAAATGCATGCTCATGGAAAAAGTAAGCACATGTTTCCATGTGCTTGCAAACACCACATTTCATTCCAGCTGGCAATCATTTTCAAAGTTTGCTTCACATATCACTAAATTTGGGATATAAATAAGCATAAATGATCTAAAGTTCTTCATTTTAATACAACTGTCTTCTAATAGTCTGACAAATTTGTCGCTTTTTCGATAAAAAGAGATCATTTTTGGTAAAGTGTTCAGCAGCATTTTTCACTTGGGCGATTTGTTTCACAGTATAATATTTTATCTAAGGCTCCATATACACAAGTATACTCTAATTGATTTTCTTTGCTTCCTGTCACCATGTTTACGACAGAACACAAGGTATTCATTGTAATTTCGTTTTTCAGAAGTAGGGAGAGCACTGTCGCGACTCACAACGACAGTATCGGCAGGCGTTTGACTTTACACAGATACTGCCTGAGGCTGAATAAAGACTAGTTGTGATAGTGGAATTTCTCATGAAGCATTCAAACCCTGGCCATTGTTCAGAACCATTGTCAGGGTGTTAACCACACACTCCCATACACACCCATTGACCCCTGTGCAAAGTGAAAGTTTTGTACAGAGAGATGAAAATAGAGCAAAATCTGGAACCTAACTGTGAAATTATTCATGGATTTCATGAAACTGATTTATGCATAAATATTTAAATCACCTCCAACAAAATTGTACACTATTCAGCTATCACTCATATCAATGACAGTGTTATCTGATATATAGTTTTTGAATTATTAAGAATCAAAAGTGGGAAATGTCTTTTTTGAAACACTTAGTACTATTACGTGCATGCATGGGACCATCGCAAATTCGTTGCAACTGTGTTATGCCAAGATTGATGGTTTCGTAAAAGAATAGCACACTTTTTAAAAAGTAAAATAAAGAATTGTTTTTTCCTATCACGTGCACTGTTTTATAGGCGAGGGATTGGCTCCGAGGAGGAGAGGTGGCTTACGTTGCAATTTGTGTGAATTAATTCAGCCTGAATAATAAAACAAAAGGACATTTTCCCTGAATGTGGCGCTGATCTGTTTATCCACAGACGGTATAGAGATTGGATCATGCGGGCTTCGTCATGTCATCAGTAATTCAGTATCGATCATTGGTTTAGATGTTTCATACCTTCATTACAAACATTTCTACCGGAGGTCATGCAACCTATAGGAGAAACATATTCCACCCGTCCAGTCTCTCAATAATCTCGTTAAGTCTGTCGCTATCAAGTACACATGTCGCGATACCATCAGCAGAGCAAGACATCACTTTAAGACGCCATGAGAAAAGTCACACAAAGGCAACTCAATCGACCACGTGACATTCTTGCATACATGCCTCTTGCTCTCAGACTGGATTCACGCGAGACATAAATGTCTTCATGTCAAAAACAAAAGAGAGAATTAAAAAGCCTATTTTAAGTCGCAAAGATTTGTTCGAGGAGAAACTGAAGTTATCATCGCACCATTGAGTACTTTGTTTGTCAGGCACATGCTGGTTTGCACAGCGCCATAGCTGCGGCGTGTTTTCTTCTCAGCATGCTATTGTCACATTAAACCTTCCTGTCGCTTCGTGGAATGCCAATGTTGGTAACATATCTATTTTGCTATAATGTTTCATTATAGGAAAACAATAACATCAACGACTACAAAATAGATGATGTGGCATCAAAACCTGTAGCCACTGAGTTTGGAGTTCCACAGGGATCGGTGGGTGGCCCACTCCTCTTCGATCGCTCTATCTTCAGCCCATTAGTCATATCATTCGGAAGCTCAATGTTCATTATCACTGATATGCTGATGACATTCAATAATTGCTTGTTTCCTTCCCGACATCTGAAACTATGACAGCAACAGTATTAAAACAACTCGTAACCTGTGTTGATGAAATCAAAGGTTGGATGAGTAAAAATCGACTAAAGCTGAACGACAATAAAACAGTTATTGGTACTTGGGTCAAGATAAATGCTGACAAAGGCTAACATGAGGAAGTGTCATTTGAGAATTAGTAAGAGTGTTAACTCTTTTGAAAAGGCACGCAATCTTGGTGTTGTTTTTGATAGTGCCATGTCTTTCAAATATCATGTTGTGTACGTATCACAATCTGCAAGATTCCAGTTACGTAATCTTGGTTTCATCCGGAAATATCTCACTAAAACAGCAGCCGAACAGCTTATGGCACATGCCCTTATTTCTTCTCGTATATAGATTATTGTAATTCTTTCTTTTTTGGTATGTCACAACAACAAATCAACACTCTACAACGTCTTCAAAACTCTGCTGCAAGATTACTGACCTATATAGTAGGAAAACTATTCACATTACACTAGTGTTACGTTCTCTCTATTGGCTTCCTGTTGAAAAGTGAATTACATTTGTATTTTCGAAATTGCTCTTTTTGTTTATCATTATGGTTCACTCAACTGCACCAGAGTATCTCCAGAATTCTTTATATTGTTATAACCCTCCTCGCGGACTTCGATCATCTAGTTCTTTTACATTTCAGATATAGTACCTAAAGTTAAGCATTCTTGGGGAACTCGTTCTATCTCCCACATTGGACCATGAGTTTGGAAAGATATCCCTGTTACTATTCGCCAGTCATCCTCAGTGGAATCATTTAAAACATCTCTAAAAACACATCTGTTTCATATGCTGTAGGGAAAAAAGTGAAGATGTCATATATTTCCGTTTCTTCTTCTTCTTTCTGTCTGTCTTTCTTTCTTTCTTTTCCTAACCTTAGAGACTAAAAGCGCCATGAGTATCTTTTTGATGGATTGTTGCGCTACAGAAGTACCACACTATTATCATTGTTATTATTTTAATACAGATCAAATCGCGTGAGCTGTGTGTCACTTCGTATGGTTTATGTGTGTGTACGAGAGTGTATTCAACGTCGTCACTGTGGCGTGTAAGAGAAAATGGTGTGATGGTCTGAAGAATAATTATACTTGATTTGATTATTTCCATCAATATAATGATAACAGGGTACAAGATCTCTTAATTTCGTTGGGTTTTATTTCCTCAAAGATTTTGTCTTTGTCTTTGTTGTTGTATCACAGAATATAATCTGCCCCTAACCGATGATAACATTAGAGTATATTGACAGAAATGATATTGGGCCCCAAGCATTTATGTATTATTATTCTTTGGAAAGATCAAACTCAGAATTATACCCTCTATATAGGTTAGGAAAATTGAACTACACAACTCTTTTCCGATTTTTTTTTCAAACTGCACTGGTGCGTTCCTCTATTTCTGCATTCACTGAATCCACATCGAATTAGCCATAGAGATAGAGCCTCTACCAGGAATGTTATGGGTCATGTTTACCTCTGGGAACAGTGATTTAAAAAATGTTCAAGATATCACATTTGATGCATATGTGTAGGTCTGTTGTATCACAAAACATCCTACCATATGACATTTTCGTAATAAAGCCTAAAATATGAGGAGATATCAGTATTTTTCTTATTAAATCCTAACTGTAGACGGTTTAGTCTGGAAACATCTTTATTATAACTATTGTTCACATTTTGTGTATTTAACAATACTTAACATTGATTATATGGATTCAAATTTTTACAGTGGTTGTTTCTACCGCGCGCAGAATCACATTTTAGAACTATTTTAAAGCACTAATGCTGCGGTTTTTGTTTCATCTGCAAATGGTAAATTGTGCCTTTAAAGTCACTCTTCCACAACAGCAAGCTTAGTTTACTCACGTGAAACGTGTATAAGATGCTTGTAAAGACCATCATAGTAAAGTACATTGTTATGTATTTCTCTGCCTGCTCAATCATGTCTCCATATCCTTTCTTTTCACATCTATTCTGCAGTTGTTCGAAATGCCATGGACAAGCTCCACGCCCGATGTTTCGCTGACTCCGGACTTCCCAGCAGTTCATAGCAATGGGACTTTCAACTCCGAAGGAGCGTCCCTGTCGACGAAAATAGCTGCGCTCTCTCTCCTCCCGATCGTCATCATTTGCGGTCTGCTCGGAAACTGTCTTGTATGTCGCGCCGTCTTCCGTTACCAGAAGCTGCGATGTGTGGCGAACAGCTTCATCGTGTCACTGGCTGTGTCAGACATGGCCGTGTGTGGCATAATTATGCCTTTCGCTGCTTACCAAGAGTTGGCGAATGGCAAACACTGGCGTCTTGGTCCTTTCCTCTGTAACCTATGGGTTGCCCTGGATGTCTTGTTGTGCACGGCGTCAACATGGAACATGTGCGCCATCGCCCTAGACCGATGTATGGCCATCACCAATCCTGTCTGGTATGTCAATAGACGAACGCCTCTCATGGCAACCATCGCAATCTGTGGAACCTGGGGACTTTCATTGGTCCTTAGCGTCATGGTTCTCTTCCTAATGGGGGAAAATTTCGGCGGAAGCAAGGATTACGCTTGCCAAGTCTCGCCACGCCCTGTCATTGCAGTCGTGTCAGCTTCTGTGACTTTCTATATTCCCTGCTTGATTGTGGTGGCGCTGTACCTGAAAATATTCATCGCTGCCAGACGACACTTGCGCGGGAAATCTATCAGAGCTGCGCTCTCTTCCCTGCATTCCAACGTGCACAAAAGACGGAGCTCAGCAAACAATCCCAACAAGTCGAGTGGTTCGGACACAAACGGAAAAATGCAAGCCGACAGGTTGGCCCAATTTCCTGAAGATGCAAACGATAAAAACGTCGCAGGTCCTGACATTGCCCTTGAACTGCAAGCGTCAAGCCCCGAAGGTACACCAGCAACACCTAACAATGGCTGCCAAGGACCAAGAAGCACTTTCGGTTCACCCTGTTTGTCAGCAAACGTCTCAATACAGACCCCTTTTAACTTGAACGTTCCCGATCTCGATCCCAGAGATCGATCATCTGTCGCTGACACGTCAGAACGAAACGATGTCGCCTCGTCCGACGCGACGAAAATTGCTTTGTCACCAAGGTCCTCCAACAGAAGTGGACAGAGCGGCAGGGCGAGGTTTAAACGTATCTCTTTTTCGAGAGAGCGACGGACGGCTGCCGTGTTGGCCGTCGTCATTGGGGTCTTCATCTGCTGCTGGTTGCCCTTCTTTATTGTTTACATCATCGTGGGCGTCTGCCCGTATTGCCACGTCACAGATGTGACATTTCAAGTGCTAACATGGTTAGGATGGTGCAACTCGATTCTAAATCCACTCATCTACACCATCTTTAATATTGACTTTCGATGTGCCTTCCGGAAAATCTTATTGGAAGGACCGTGCTAGTTCGCGAAAACAAGAACAGGCCTACTGTACTCTAACTGTCTAAGCACAGAGACGCTCATAACGTACACAAGCCGTGGCAAATGGCAGATATCAAACATTATTGATGGATCAACGTCGTGATTGAAATGTTTCCGGTAGTCAACGTCAACCACGTGACATTTCCCCGACATATCATAACAGAATCTTTGTTTATACGCCACTGTCCTCAGACAATGATAATTAGGCACACTACACTAAAGTCTTGTTAGAAGACGAGCGTCTGTGGTGATAGACCTATATGAGATACGACATGTGGGCCGAGAGGCGTTTCATTAGCTGTAGAAAAAAAAAATACAGGTAAAAAGTCAACTATTGACTGTTGTGTGATCATGATTACACAATACATTTAGAATGAGAACTACTGGGTTGTCCTCGAATTCCATTCCGAAATGATGTGCCTTATATACGATATCTAAATTCATCATGCTCCAGTAATATTATTGAGTTTGCCTTGTCTTTTTTTTTTCCTTTCCCTTTTATGAAGCACTTTATTATCGATTTTATTATCCTCAACCGATATCAAATAACACGCGAATTGGTCTCATAAAATGTTTCACTTTGCTTCACTTCGGCTTTATTCGTCAAGAACTGTATATAATATTTCTTTTCACATAATTATCCAGAAAATTTGGAAGCAATACTTTGTTGTTGTTGTTGTTGTTTCCTAGGGGCTGTTGGACTTTCGCCCTTCCAAAATTTGGCCACAAGATCAGTGGCTCGCGAAAGAAAATTTGCACCCGCGACCACAACAATTTCCTTCTATTGTCGCTGGCTGCCGATAAATATTCTCTAAACAGGTTGAATTTGCTCACATCCTATACTTTCAGATAATCAGTGGCGGATCCAGAGGGGGACGCAACCGGCGCACGCCCCCCCCCCCCTTTATTTTCCGTTTAAAACAAAAGAAATAAAAAGAAAAAAATGAAATGAAACCCGGAAGTGGCACCAGAAATATTAGTCACGCCCCCCCCCCCCCCCCCCCCCTTTGCAAAATTCCTGGATCCGCCCCTGATAATGGTGTTCGTATCGCTAAAAACTTTGGCGTATGTATGTATTATGCAGGGCTCGACATTAGTTGTGACCCCGGTGTTCCCACGCCCACCAAAGAAAAAAAAATTATAGCCACCAAACATGCCAAATGTTTTTTGATGACCTGATCGGGCACTTAAAATCCAAGATGAATTTGTATTTTTCCTATTTAGGGCCACAACATTTCTTTTTTCGGCCCACTCGAGAAAAAAAAAATAAAGTTATATAGTGTGGAGCCGTGGTGTATGTCTATACATAATTTGATACGTGTATCAATATTGTATAAAAGAGAAAAATAGAAGGAAATGGATTGCTCAACTCGACTTGCAGCCATACACCATTCGGACCAATAGATTTGTGACAAAGCACTCAAATTTAGACATTCACATCAGTATTGCTACTGTGCGTAGCACTCATAACTTCTACAATCTGTAATGATAAATGGTATATCTGAACAAATTACTTTTGACAGCTGTGCCATTTCCATCATGTGACTTGCTTACTTCAGAACTCAAAGTCAGTTTTAAGTCAAGATGTATGGTTGCGTGACGTTGCATAATATTAGTATTCTCACTTTATTCTAGCGGTTTCCTCGTTTAACCGTCTATCTCCAAATGTCTAACTTCAAAACTTGTATACCTGTTAGATGGTTCAGAGCACCAACTCTCAATAGTCTACACGTACTACTGCTCTCTGAGCAACCTCCTGAACCAAGTTAATTTATTTGAGGTTTGTATGCCTGATAAGTTGTGAATACAAGCTGGTAACTTCGGTATCTTGTGTGTGTGTGTGTGTGTGTGTGTGTGTGTGTGTGTGTGTGTGTGTGTGTGTGTTGTCATTTGCTCCTTTGCCTCGACAATCTAAACCCATCAAGAAAGTGGAACCTTGGTGTACTTAAATGAACATGGTTGCATACCTGCATACTATCAATTCGTGACGTCTTTCGAGTGGTTCAAATAATTTCTTCCAGTAGACTGGCTTTTTGCAACCTGGAAATAAGATGGAACCTTTTCGAGCGTTGTTACTATCTGCCGATCCCTTTGTTTTTCCTATTCATAAACATACTAATTGACTTCAATGTCCTCCTTGCAAACTGGTAAGCATGTGTTTGTCTATGATTATTGTCTCAACAGTAAAATTAAGTGGAATGTCTGCTATCAAGGCCAAAGCACAAGCTCTTCAGTGGTAGCCTTTTGACAACTTTCCTGTCATTGACAATTGTTTCTCATTGTCATTCACACCGCTCTCCCGACAAGGTGAAAATTCCAGTTTAGATACACTGTATACGATGAGTCGCAACATGGGCTTGATTTGCTGACTTTTCGTTACTTGAGAATGTTTATGCATTCAAAGTTATAATCTTATTCATATAATGTCACATAAATTATAAAGACAAATTTGTACACAACAGATTTTATGTTGTCATGTTTTACTATTATTTGTGGTCTTTTTTAGGGCCTACAGCAATCCATGCCGTCACGAGATGGCGTTATTTCTTGACAATGACAAGAAGCTGTAAGAACGATCTTTGCTGATAACTACATACCATAGATATAAATCCTACTGGATGTCTAGTGCCTATTTTGTGAGAGTGACCAAGGACATTGCGGCTTTACAGGTAAAAGTGAAAGCCCAATCCATGTTCAATTATGAACTTTCATAGAGCAAAATAAACACACACACACATACACACACACACACACACACACACACACACACACACACACACAAGAATGAAACGTAGGTTTTCATCAATCCGCACGTACGAAAAAAAAATCCTGATGAATTCGAGCTTTCACTTGTTTTCACAGGATAGTGCAAACAGACATTAAAAAAAAAACTCATATGCAAATTAGATTGTAGGTGCTGATGTCGATGCCTCCAATTCTCCCTTTGGTATGTTTAAAGATATGCAGCGATTTCATGTTTGTTCTTTCTTGTCAATAGAGCAGCTGTTATAACCGTTCAGACGGTGATCTTTAGAGGATAAAACTCGTTAAGTATGGAACGCCAAGTGTTCCATGGTCTCTTTCGTCACGAAATCGTCATACTGTTAACGAAATTTGTCAACGAAATTTTCATTTCGTGACGAAATGACCGATTCCATGACAGAAAGAGATCATGCCAAAATTGGCGCCCCATACTTACCTACGAGCTTATCCTCAAAATTAGCTAATCCTCGAAGTTAAGGATCACTGTCTGAACGTAACTAAAGTCATGATTGCTTAATAGGGCACCAAGCCCCTAGCAACAGAATACAATCATACAATAATTCAAGAGAAAGATGATTCCTCTTTGTTTTGGGTCCATATCAAAAAGAATTATTGTATTTGATTGAAAGTGTGTTTGCATAGTAGGTCAGTGTGATGATATCGTCAACTTATCCACTTCACTTTGACGTTTCTGAGCAATGTTAGGCCTATTGGGAGAAAACAATAAGTTATGAGTAAGCGTGGCATTCTGTGGCTACATCATGTTTTGATACGCATTGGACATTACTCTTCTTCAAAGTCGACTTGAACATAGAGCGGAGATTCCTTTTAAGTTGAGTATGATGGTGATGTTGTTGATGGGCTCTCAACTTTCATTTCATCAATTCTGACAGTGTTCTTTGATGAGGATATCATGCTGAAATGTAATGTTCACTCACTTCGATGTTCTTTCCTTTTGAAATCCAAAGGGCAAAGTGCGCTGCGTGAACATCCATTGTTTTTTAATCGTAGACAAGCGGAAATAAAAGAAATAAATGTGTTTTTTTTTTCAGCATTAAATCATTGCCCTTTTAAAGTTTCCGATTCGTCGTATGCATACGTACGTTTACGTTGATGTAAACCGTAATAATGTCTGTACATATTCAAAAAAGAACTGTGTGTGTGTGTGTGTGTGTGTGTTAATAAGTGTACGCATCACAATCATTCGTGTGTAAGTGTTATATGTCTGTATGTTGGGTATATGCAAGGTGTGTGATCACGCTATCGAAGCGTTCGAAACATACAAGAATGCAGGGTTGTTCACCCATGTCACAATATGCTGAAGTTGAAGTTGAAGTTGAAGTTTATTGACTCAACGACCCTCATGGGGTATGGGAGTGAATAATTTCAAATAAAACTTAACATACATGTATAACACAAATGTGTGGCGCTCCGTCGGA
Source organism: Diadema antillarum (assembly GCF_040938485.1). Lineage (NCBI taxonomy): Eukaryota > Metazoa > Echinodermata > Echinoidea > Diadematoida > Diadematidae > Diadema > Diadema antillarum. The sequence goes on along the minus strand of NW_027272495.1, from coordinate 209,701 downwards.
ATGAGTCAAAAGTCGCAAAAAATGAAATCGTAGTTATGCCTATATGTGAATTCTACAGACTCTAAGCTTTACACTGATATGTAATACAACTCATTTCGACATCCCTGTAGATCATAAAAACGAATATTAACTACGCTTACGATGTCGGTCCTTTTTCTAAATAACGGAGAAAATCGCTCTCAAAGTTCAGGTTAGGTTCAAGCTCACAACCTGTTTCTTTCGCGGGACGAAACAATACAACAGTCCTGCTTAGCGACGGCGTTTACGCTCCATCGCACGCACTACCGTATAAGGCGATAGCTTGCGTGTGTAAGATAATTAACCAATCGCAGGACAGGTCTATCATTAACGATTCTGACCAATACGGTCGTCCGATGTAAACTTCGGTGCGTTTGTGTCCGTGCCGCTGCCGCCGCATGAATGAGTCGGTACGCGTTGTGTGTCGGCTGCGGTGTAGTTTGCCGCAAGTTTTTAACTCGCAAACAATAGGAAACAGTAGAAAGAAAAAAGGCACGCAATGCGTATTACGAAAAGCGTCTATAGCGAGAGCGTTGATCGCTTCCATTCTCCTCCCATGTTGTTGTCAATGGAAACTATAGAGGATGCGTTTAGCAAGTACCAATACCTAAATCGAACCTGAGTACCTATTGTAGCGTAGGCGGGCACGCAATGCGTCTTACGAGAAGCGTCTTTTAGCGAGGGCGTTGATTGCTTCCATTCTCCTCTCATGTAGTTGTTGTCAATGGAAACTAAAGAGGATGCGTTTAGCAAGTACCAATACCTAGATAGAACCTGAGAACCCATTGTAGGCGGGGGTTCAAAATGAAGTTAATTAACGATAGTCGTCTTTTGAGATCGTATTCTTTGCGTGTACTAAAAACCCTCAAATTACGCACATGGTCGTAATGTTGCAGAACATCAAAGACTGCTTTCGCGTCTGTTCTGCTGCAGCTGTATACAGCCGTAATATTCTGAATTCCCGCCATATTAGGCACATATCCTTTATAGGCGTTGCGTCCACAGAATTATCGCTTATCAAGCTTGCCAATGTTGCACGTACTATACGTATCAGAAGCAAAGGTTGATGTAGGCCTGACAGCTTCACGTTGGGTTTATAATTATGACTGTATCATGAATATACTTCTTATTCTCGGTCACTTTTGTAATACCATAGCATATAAAGACTCGTTAACTTGTAGCTTAAGCTTATCTTTTTTTTAACATCACATTTACAGTTACAATCTTTCTGCATTTGTGAAGTTGAGTATAGATAATTATAATGACATACATTCTAAATTGATAGTTAGGCCTTCCTCATTTCGTTTTGTATTCACAAACCTTACTAAAATAAATGATTGCTTGATTACTTTCGGGTAAAGGAAACACCGGAAAAGGAACCGCATTTAATGTGTGTGTGTTGTTTGTTGTTGTTTTTTAACGAACCTAAGCTAATAGCGAACCATATTTCATTGTATGATTAACGAACCTTCAGAATAATCAATTGTATTACCCCCCCCCCCAAAAAAAAAACAAACCAAACAAACAAACATTTCAATGTCATGTGTTGTCAATAGTGATAAAAGGCCCGTTTTTATTTAGTAGTATGTCTCAGTACTCCTGTGTTTATTTTAAGGATGTGCCTCTCCTTATGATTGCGATTGATGTTCAGCTATTTCTTTCCCGCAAGCTTGAAAAGGAAGCAGCTAAAATTCAGGCAAGGAGACTAGTTTTCTTCCATGAGATACAATCATTATTGTATCAGGCACTATACAAAACGGTTGAAATCTGCTGAAAGTCGAACTTCGTTTTTTTTTTTTTTTATATTCCATTTCAAGCGGGGAAAGACTAGAAATTAGTTTGTCTATACTGGCTGGAGACATTAGTTTTACAGTATACATACTCCGCATTTAGATAGTCGCCATATTTTCGTGGTCAGAATCAGATACACACGTGATATTATCATAAAAATGAAAATACAAAACAACTAACACGCCATAATCGTACATGATGAACTTCAATGAATTAGTGATTATACTTACCTGTAATAGTCCGCATAAAAACAAGCACGCCAATCAAATAATTTGATAGAATTAATAGAACATACAGCAATATCATGCGTGGCAGATCAAATCAAGTTCAATTGGTGAGAAAGCTAAATGAAGTTAAAAAGTTGACTTCTTTACGTTTCTTTTTCATTTTATGAAAACAGAATTACATTGTATATTTACTGAAACGGATTGTCTCTGTTGCGAGCGATCGCCATATAAAGCATTTTTAGTCTTCTGAGCAAATCCGAATCCCTATATACTTTAATTTTTGCTTGATAATGTAACAACCCTTATAACTTTACAAAGGACTCGCAAATTCAAAGTTTCAAAACGTATACTAAAACATTACATTGTACACGGTGTATTTCAAAAAACATTTTGAATGCGTTGTGTGTTAGCGTGTTAATGGAATCAATCTGCCTTTTATTTTCCGTACGTAAAGCGCACAGAAACGTAACCAAATGTTACCAAATACAGTGGAATGCATTGTACAGGGTGGTATCATCATTAGAAGTATATCCCATTCCTTTTTCCTTTTATTTGCTTGAAGCAGTAGTCAAACCATGTGTCATTATCGCAGCGGCATCACTTAGGAATTAGAATGTATGAAGATAATCGTTACTCATTTATTTCATGCTATTATTATAGCATTTACATTTTCCAACTGTTATTGACAGTATTATGGTACTGTATGGTTACGATTACGAATGTTGGTTATGAATTCAAAAGACTGGTTCATTAATCGAACCATAAAGGTAATAGCTGTTTTGAAAGTAGTTCGGTACAAGTTCGAAACGCAAACGAAATCATCGTCATAGGGGGAACTGATAGCTCTAGAAAACTTGTTTAGGCCAGTAAAGATTGCCGTATGCAATCCTTGTAGAAAGTTTTGACTATGGCCATCTTTTGAGCATTTTGAGAAATTATATAAAGAATTATTTGTTTGGATTATGCCAAGAATTAGTTTGAACTATGAAAATAAAAAGGCGCGGTTACCTCAACAATGTCGTAGTTCGATTAGACATGATGGGTAAAGTGAATTCATGACTTGTTGATTAATCCTTGCTGATTGATGATCATTTCTGTATTAAAAACCATCAGATAAGTCTCGTAGATGATACCTCTGTAATCGTAGTCAAAATTCGTTTGAGCAATGAGACGAAAACCAACAAAACAAAATGCCATTTGTCATCGCTCGAGTTTCCAACATTTGTCGTCACCCGACCAACAATAAGTGACGAATCAAATGGAACATTTAATTATGGGAAAGCGGACTGCGTTACGATTTTTAAACGTTGCGAGCAATTCTTTAAAAAAAAAGAGAAAATGAGGCAAAGTTCAAGAAATTAGAAAAAGCACGTAAATGCAGGCGATCATGTTTAATAGTCAAAGTAAGAGATTACAATCGGCCATGCGGATGTATATGATTGCCTTATTTACATGTCTGATTTCTATAAACTATGTTATATCTAAATTTAAGTTCCCTCCCCTCCTTGATAAAAGTTATGTTGGGTTTTCGCTAAAGGCATTTATGAGGACACGCTATAAAAACGACAACGAGTAATGACTACTATACATCAAAAGATGACCTATGCATGAACCACAATAATTCTGTACGTTCTGATATAATGCAACTGCTTGTTTGTCTGTTTGTTTGTTTGCTTGCTTGTTTGTTTTGAATTACCATGGTCTTTGTCGGGGGAAAGATGAAGAAAAATAGTAGAGTGTATCACTCTCAAATCCGGATGATTGCGATAAGTGTGTATTCCCGCCCTTTCTATACAGGTAAACGATTTAAGCTTGGTATGCTATTATAAAAGCCTTGTGTCACGCAGAAGAACTGATTCCGCGATCACTTTCAACCTTTCATAAAATTCACGTTTTAAGATAGTAACGATAGCTTGTAGGAGATAAAGTAAGTTGGCGTCCCTGGCTGTGGTTCTGAACACAAAAGGGGACTGAAAAAATCTTTTACAAATTAGCAGACATAATGCCGATCCTCCAACACTGTCGCTCCGTTACGTCACTAATTCTGCTATCAATAGCGAAAAAAAGAATTGTACTGGTTGCGTGATTATCCACCCCGTGATAGCAGGAAGTTACCTTTCATTGTTCAAGGCTTCGTTGATGCCGGGTTTACTCGGATACAAGGCGTGAACAGTGTCGTCCGAGTTCTTTCATTCGGAATTCCTCAGAATACACAATTCAATAGGCAATTAGCGCTGCTACTTCGCAAAGCTGTTAGCCAAATTCTTTGCAAACTTGACCTCTCACATGTCAGCTACACGTAAGACACGACAAACAACTATCATTACACACATTCTGATTTTTTTTTAAAAATGAAGAAAAACACTTTTGAGTAGCGACACAGCTTTCTGTCACTTTCTCATAGGTCCTACTTCTAAAAAAATACACAAATGACAAGAGTCAGAATATCCTCCAAAGGGAACACGAGCTATTTGGGCATTGATAATGTTTGTCGTCCGATTTCTCTCCATACCGTTGCGGCCCAAACCATCATAAGAAAATAGGGCAATAAGTTTTATTAACCGGGGAAATAAAATTACGCATTACACACATTTGGCTTAAATTATCATGCCAATTGTCGACTTTATAAAGACGAGAATAATTGACAACTTATGCCATGCTATATCTCCAAAGATGAACTTTAAACAGCAAGTCACATACCAGGGAACGACAGTTATACAAAATTATTTGAGTGAATTCATTAATGAGGCCAATAAAAGTTGTAAAAGTACACACACACATAGAGAGAGGTTTCAAGTTCGATATGTGATCATGTATTAGCTCATTGATAAAGTATCATAAATTTTGCGTAATCATTCGTTGGAATTTTTTTTTCAGCGCCATTTGTGCGTCACATCAATCACCACTTCATGAAATGTGGTGCATGTATCAAACGCAACTCGCTGGTCATGCAATCGATAGCCTTGGTCAGCTCACTGTTATTGCGTAATTAAGCCCTCGCCGCCGCCGACGCCGCCGCGCGCACCATGCTTTGTTTTGTCTTCAATGGGGTCAAGAGCAATGCTTCATTAGCATACGCCCTAGCAACGGAGGCGGAGTCTCAATCGGGCAAGAACAATAGGTGCGAAACGCAGCGCAAAGGCGAGCGTTCGAAAAAAATGTAACCGAAAAAATTGTCTCAGAAAAACTGTGATTTGGGACACTTGTCCTCATTTTTACACGCTGAAATTTTCTGTACAAATAGATAAAACGTCAAGGAATCAAAATCCGTCATAAAAAATTTTCGACCCGAGTAGTGCTTCCCCTTCATTTTCGGCTCATTACGGGAAAAGTACCCGTGCGACTTATGACTCATTTTGTCGGAGCGCCACACAAATAATATATACAAGATAAATGTATCAGCATATTATGAAATATGTTATGAATGATTATACAAAATATGTAAATCTATCTCTATAGAATTACGAACAGCAACAGTGCCACAAGCGTTACGCGTCATTTTGAGAAAAGGAAGCCCTGATTAGTTGAAAGTTTCAGTGATGAAGACAGTCCTCATTAGCATATAATGCGCGTAGAGATGGCAACGGACAAAGTAAACACTGACAATTTGCTTTGAACTCGTCAACTGCAAAGACTGATTCGCTAGCACTTTCCTGGAGTTTCCGAATTTGTCGTATTCTTATCAAATCTACTTGACATCCTCTGTCTATCTGCAGGTAAACCGTGCTTTTCCCAATAGTTTAACGGCGCGACGTGCAGGACCTTCTGAACGCAATAGAATTGGGATATTAAACTTGATCGGAACAACGACTTGGCGGCGTTCTCGCAGTGGTAACAAACAGGACTGGTGCAAACGACACCTCAGTAATCATCACACATCCCGGCTTGAGATACCAGAGTTAATGTGAACTTGCCCAATCATATCATAGACATGCATTCAAAGGTAGAATCAGACAGTAAAGACAATAACCATGCATATATTTTTGTGAAATGCGGGAATTTTTTTTTCAAATAGTGTCGTATATGACGGGAAGAGGAGACATTGATTTCTCATAAATCATGGTAGCTTTAACAAATATCGTTTTGGCACCAGGTTAAATGTCACAGTGTAGGTCATTGAAAGTCTATAGCAAAAAACAAAAACAATGAAAATAAACGTCACACCAGAATCACTTTAAGGAAAAAAAAAATCATCACATTCATTAAGCATCTTGGCGTAGTAATCTTTATATGATTAATGCGTTTCTGTTGCACTAAGTAAAAGGTATTTACATTTACAGGATTGACTAGTTTTTGTTGTTGTTGTTGTTGTTGCTTCTTCTTTTGATTTTCTTTTTTTTTTTGTTTCAGTGAATTTGAAGGTATTTCTCTCTTAAAGGGTGTGTACAGTTCTGGTCGAGGTGAGGATTTAGCTTTTAACGTTTAGCGAGATATTCAGAAACCACTCTATGAGATGTCAAAGAGCATGCAATTCTAAGGGGTATCAAAAGTTTATGTGATGAAAATCGGTTTTGAAATGGCTGAGATTTTCAAAAACAAGGTGAAACAAAGAGATCCTAATAAAGTTGTGGCATGTCGCCTTTTATTATTATAACTTTTTTGGATATCTCAGCCATTTCAAAACCAATTTTCATCAAATAAACGTTGAGTCCTTCTTAAAATTACGTGCTCTTTCATATTTCATAAGAGGTTTCTCATTATCTCACTTCAGTATGTTCAAAACATGAATCCCTACCTCAACCAGTACTGCACAGTCCCTTTAAAATTGTATGATGTCTGAACTATTTTGTAGTGCCGGAGCGATGCTGAAGAATTGTTCCACTAAACGGCTTTTGAGCCAGAATGTCATCAACGAGGCTGGGGGCCAGGTAAGTCAATGTAGGTTTGGTCAACTTTTACTTGATGTTAGCTTTTTATATATACGACATAGCGCAATATACACAGGCCCCTCCACCACAGTTAGTTTTGACTTAAGAGGACGGGCTGAGTTGGCTACAACACACATTTCCCATAGGCACTTACCCGAGTATATACTCGGGAATTATAGTCTTCAACGAGCTAACACAAAATAATAAAAACCAATCATGAAAATAACGAAAAGAAATGTAAAAAAAAAAATGAAAAGAAAAATCCGTGAGGGTTCTGTCCAGAATTATTTCATATCGAAAGGACGGGGGTGGGGGTGCTTTTATATTTTCTTTCTTCCGATCATCAGATGATGCGACCGCACGCGTTGCGGAGCGCCAAGGCAGCTTACTGGCAACCTGCTTCTGCACAGTTTTCACCAGGAAAATTACATCACTGTGGTTGGAGCAGAGGCTAATAGGCTTACTCTTCAACTACCTCTGTGTAGTTGAGAAATAGAGAGAAGTCGAAAGGAACGTAAATTCCAAAATTAAAGAGCAAGCAGGGTCAAGAAAGCTCAGAGTAAATATCACAACTGACAAATTCGTTAACTTCAGGCGATTTTAGTGTTTGTTTTTTTAGTGATGTTAAATACTATCTAATCACCTATACATCTCTCCTTATCCACTGTTATCTCAACCCCTTTCATCCTACAAACATAGAAACATAAGTATTTGTTTTTATTGAATGTTCAAAATCACCATTGTTACAGTTAATGTAATTTGTATATTATTGTCTATACCATTATCATAGTTATCAACATCGTTATCTTTCAGTCATATTTACAATCATTATCCGTACAATCATCGCCATGATCTTCTTATCACTACTTTGCTGCAGGCATTTGCTCAACGAAAGGGGGAGCAACGGGTGTGTGGGGATGCTGATATGATCTTTTCTCGAACGGAAGCAGCATGGCAGCTACAACAGGAAGCATTCTGCATTGTGGGAACGAAATACCATCATCTCTTACCTCCGTGGAGTGTGCTAACTTTGTAGACCTATAATACCTAACACATTTCTTTCTACACAGTCTAGATCTATGTTTGCTGTCAAATAGGAAATGATGCTTGGTGAACATGATCTATATATTCTTTAATTTTATTCAGATCCTTGCAAGCGATGTCTGGCTCGACGTCGCCAGAATGACAAACTCACCAGACGACATTTCGCGGGTTTGACCAGTGCATGACATGAAACAAGAGAACATGCCAATGAGGCGTCAACAGCCCTAAACATCGAAAATGCCGAAATCCCGGTATAAACAACAAAACGTGCTTGAATGTTAGCTTAATGAGTTCCATTAGCGTCGAAATAAAATGTGAAATGTAGAATTCAATATATAAACTGTGAGATCACGTAGCTTTGAGGTTGAGGAGTTTGCATGAGAGACATATAGGTCCAACTTTCAGCTTTCTATCGGCTCAAACTACAAACTCAATTGAATAGAATACAATATTACATGTATTTACTTAACCACATCCGCCATTGTTGTCAGTATTTTCGTTGTCTTGTAAAGATATCAGTTAGAAGGGATTGGTAGAAATCATCGCAGCGTTTAAACACATGATATTCATAATTACCATTTCCATATTGATAGGATCTGGCCGTCCATATGGGTGTGACGTTACCTGACATCGACTCAAACATCCTACACAACCTGATGGTAAAGTGGGACAAAAAGCAGGCAGAGGTCATTGACCTCAAAGAGAGACAGGCAGGAGAGAGTCAGAAGGCCGCCGAAGCCGAGAGGATAGTAAAGGTAAGCGAGGATGTTAGAATGGAGAGATAAGGACAGATGGATGCATAGATGGATTGAAGAAGAACAGCCACGTGCCGCGCTGAAATGAATAAATGAAATGAAATGAAATAAAACAAAATGATAAGAAATGAAATGGATGAAAAAAATAGTTGTGTGTGTTTTTGCAGTTATTTTATTATCTATCTCTAATGAGAAAATAATATGACAAATAGAGTAAGTCACCGTATAGCAGGATCATAGCAAAATGATGAATTTGTAACAATGATAATCACCATGCCATCATGTCACACCCATTGACATTCTCCCCAGCGTACCTACCCAGTCCGATGATGACAGTCCTGCTACCGCTTCAGCTCTCCCTTTCAAATACGAGTGGATAATGAGCTCATAGAAGAATACGAAAGCACTGGAGAGTGTCTACATATTGCCCCAGAGTGTGTGTTGGAATGGATGCCGTGTTCGACGTTCAGTGACGTCTTGGCAGTACATGCCACAGAGGAAGTTCTGTGAGTATAGTAGAGAAGCTGTTTATGGTCATTGGGCGAGAGAGGGCGCAAATACGATTTTTACTCTGCTACCGGTTGGAGATCTGTGACAATGAGTGGAATCAAAGAAGGCTGAGATTGGAAGCGGAGTGCATCTCAAAACCTTATACTCTTCAGCCACACGTGGTATTCTAGCTAGTAGAGAAGGATGACGCTAGCTCGTCCTTGTGTTGACTAGAGAACAGTGATGGGGGGGGGGGGGGTACATTGCACTATGTGACACAGCGGCAAGTATCCTTTATTTGGGCAAATAAGAAACGGGACTGCAGCTTGAGGTTACTCAAATTAAAGTCTGGGTAGCTGTAGTAAAAGTCAGAAAACGGATGCCAATACGCACTGTCAGCAATGGTTGCAGAGACTCCAACTCTCCCGCTTTCGACTGGAGATGTCCCGCCGAAATCTCCCGTTCTCCCGCTTGAGATGTAATTTCTCCCGCTTGAAATGATTTCTTACTTAGTGTCATTGTATGTTGAAAAACAAGCCTTAGATAGCACGAGATAACATCTATAACCCTAGAGCTGGACCCCGGCCACAAGGAACATCGCGCTTCGCGCACATCAAGATGGAGTCTCTCGTTTGCTAGGGGTTTCAGGCGGGAGAATCTCCAGATCAGAAGGTGCTTGGGGTTGGAGTCTCTGTGGTTGTCTAAATAATCCTAAAAATAATCAGTATAAAGAATCATCATACTAAAAAGCGTATACCACTGAATCGAGAATCATGCACGTATAACCTAGATACTGATGATAGAGACAAAAATCATCAAAACAAGTGTAAATGACTGCAAGTTATTATGTGATCAAACCAAATGTTAAGCACCAAGTTCAAGTTGCCGACAAACAATGGTCTCGAGTGGTAGGAAATACGAAAATAGATGTTTGGGGGAGGTGAGATAATTCATCAAACTTAGAGGTAACATTTGTTTTCTGCAAGACAAAGATTAAAGAGGCGCACGCCCTCCCCCTATGTATGCACCAGAAATTTGCGCTTAAGCCCCACCCCCTTTTTTTAAAATCATTCTTGCTTGTCAGCTGATACCCGGAAAGGGGCTCTTTGTTTTGCATCCCCCCCCCCCCCCCCCACTTTTATGGAATTCCTGGATCCGCCCCTGGTTGTAGGCCTACTCATTACCCACTTAATAATGACCAAATCAAAAATAAACTGACCTTCTACCGCGGCTAATGCATACTTACTCTCTTTGCATCATTTTTTCTACCTATATTGTCGTGAAATTTTGATTAAAGAAAGAGCACGCTTATTTACCAGCCTTTCTCTAGAACCGGCAGATAAAAAACACGATAATAGCCTACCTATAGGCCTACATTTACATCGAGTGGCCATCATACAGAAGGTAACTTTTTTTTTTCTTCTATAAAGACATATTTAATAGAGTAGACCCCTACTAAGATCAAAATTGTGCAATAATTTCGATTGTACGACAAACGACTTTTATTCCTTGTCCCCGGCATTTTATGTAGATTTCTCCATTTCAAGCCCAAATTTCTGTAGGACCTATTTCTGTGCAGTCAATGAGAATATGACGCATATAGAATACCCACATGTGTTATAACCATTGCAGTGAAACAGATATCAATATTCTGACAAACCAAGAAGAAACTGTTTTCAAGGCTTTGAAAATAGTGGAGCATTGAAATAATGCTCAGATTTTTGTTGCTTTTAGCAGAAAAGCAAATACAACAGGAAGACATACGAAACCACGACGTGTAGTTGCTATCATGCGTCAAATGACATGTGAAACATAAGAGTGGGCCCGCGTAGTGTCACACATTATTATTTTTCCTACGTGAACATAAAATGCCACCGATATTGTTAAATTCACAGGATACAAAAAGCTTTCCATACATCTCATAAACAACATGGCGACGAAGGCGGCGGGTGTTTCGAATCTGAGCGCCTTTGGCGTAGCAACTGAAGTTTTTCTGGACCCGGCTCTCCTCTTTGGACCGTTCGATACGTTCCCAGAATTCCAAGAACTTTTCCCATCAGGTTACAGGTATGCAATTTAAAGTTAATAGAATGTAATTTTTACACTGTCTAATAATCTTTTGACAGGATCCAACAAGGCAAGGGGCCTCTCGCTGCGCTGTGTGATACAACGTGTAGGCCTACGTGGACGGCCCCGTAACTGTCGGCCCCCCGCACGACGGTCGCGGTCGGCCGACCGACCGTATCGAATACCTACCACAGGGAGGTGATTGGGCTCTTTAACGCGTTAGGCCGCGCACTGGATCTGGCAGATTTCATATCCAGGTGGAATGTACAGATATCTCGAATTCCACAGGACCACATTAAAGTAAATTTTACAGTGTTAACATTTAACGTTAGGTTTCGATAATCAAGATTTAAACAACAAGAATTTCAATCTTGGGGGTGTTACATCAATTTTTAGTCAGTGCTGACAATTGTTGACAAGTTACGTCAAGTCTCTCCTCTGACAATTTCAACAAAATCCTTGGTTTTGATTGGCTGAGATGCTCTGGTCACTGACTGTATTGTCGGAGACTGACAACTTGTCAGTGCTGACAACTTTCATGAAACGGTACCCTGGTGTGCTCTGTTTTTTTTAGGTAGAAACTAGAATCACACAAGCCAAATTATCACAGAGACTCCAACTCTCCCGCCGAAAGCCCACTTTTGCAAAATCTCCCGTTCTCTCACTTGAGATTTAATTTCTCCCGCCCTGGCTCTGTGTCTCCCGTTTGAAATGATTTTTTACGTTTTGTCTTCGTATGTTGAAAAATAAGCCTTAGATAGCACAAGAGAGCATCAAGAACCCTAATTATTAGAGCTTCCAGGGCCCAAGCGGGCGCTGGACCCCGGCCGCAAGGAACTTTGCGCTCGTGATATGCACTTCGCGCACATCAAGTTGGAGTCTCCCATTTGCTAGGGGTTTCAGGCGGGAGAATCTCCAGATCAGAAGGTGCTTAGGGTTGGAGTCTCTGTTATCATCTAAATTTATGTGTGTCACTATAATTTTCTATGAAAAATCAGTCTCAAAACAGATCCTGCTGTAGGGTCTACTTTAGTCCTTTTCACATTTATCAATATTAACAAGCTAAACTGATTAACTCATGAATGTAGATCTACCAGTACTTGGATTAAATCATGTCGTGGCAAGAGTCTACACTTTGATAGAGAAACATAGGCTACATTGACTACAGGCACTAATTTTGCAGCTGTACACTACAGTAATGCAAATGAAATACTGAATGCTGTGTCATCACAAGAACTTTATGCACTTCCAATCACTGATCTTTGTTTGTATTTCACATTTTCTTTTCACAGAGATCATACAGAAGTTCGCTTACTCTATAAGAGCTTCCAGAAACAGAGGAAATTGGTGCAACAGCAAGTCAAAAAGAAAATTCACCAGCAGTACCTTCCACCAAAGGTATTGTGAGTACCCATTTTTTTGAACCATAAGTTACCAAATTGTTGTGCAATCCACCAGTGCTTATCATGTATTAAACCCAGTCTACTTACAGTGTATACACCTTTGTATTTCATTTTATACCTACTGGTATACGATGTCCAAATTATGATTAATGATTCATGTACATCAACTATATGTGATGATGATCAACTGTGGATTTTTTTTTTCAAGTTTTTTTTTTTCAAGTTTTCAAATATTTTGTCCTCTATGTAGCAATTCGCGAAAATATCTGTATGCGAAAATTTCAGCTCGTACAGTAGTTCCTTTTTTTGTTACAAGACATTTCCTGGACGAATGCAGTTAAGCCTCAAAATCACAACCTGTCAACAATTCAAGATGTGGCTGCCAAAGAAATAACAAAACAGCTAGGCTACAGTTTACAAAAAATTGATACAGTAAAATATTGTACTCTTTTCAACTTTAAATAGCAAATTAGCTTTTTGATCTGAAGTGCAAGTTTACCTCATCTCAATCTTTGAACAGGGTTCCCCTCCCAGTGAGAAATCAGCAGGACCAGGAGGTGTCCTTCCTCTCTCTGATGCAGTGTCTGTACTAGAAGCCATCACGCAAGAATTAGAAGAGGTACATTTGTATGTTGAAGACGAAGTTACCCTCAATTCCTACATCCTTGGATCAAGTTACTGTCATTCTATCAATTAATTTTTAGAAGAGTTTACATAATTTATATACATGTAATGTAGAATGAATTTCTTGGTGTTATTTTTTTTTTCATGGCTGTGTATTTCTGGAGCTATTGCCTCCATGTGCCACACTTGTACCTCCCACCTTCAATTTCCATCACATGTGTCTACCTTTGAATCACAGTTTAAAATCTTAACCGGGAGCAGTATTATGCCATTATATGGGGGTTCTATCATGTAGGGGACATTTTACCTCTAATATCTTACTTCAGGATAAGTGATTCCTACAGTAATTGAATACCAGATGTTTCAAATCTTTCTTTCACTCTCTCTCTCTTCTATTACTTTTGTTTGTTTGTTTTTAACAGAGATCTGCAGTTTGGCATGTGCAATATTAGTGATGCAAACTTCCGCTCATTTTTACTGGGTTTTGAGAAATTTTTGTATTGAGGAATATTTTAACCAGAGAGGTCTGTGATGTGAGATGTAGTGTTGCACCACATTTACTAGAGTAGAAAAAGAAGAAGAAGAAAAAACTTTGTCCCAAGTAGCCTTTCATACATACTCTTTTGTTTGGTCCAATAGGAACTCAAGAGGACAAAAGCAGAGTCAACATCAGCTGAGAAGGAAATTCAGAGGTATTAAGACAAGTACATGTACATTGGCAATCAGAACACTGTTTGTTCACATTAAAGTAATGGAAGGAGATTGTTCAAACTTTATTACAAATGTATAGTCTTATAATGACACTCATGATGTACCCGAGTAGAGAACATGGTTTCTTTGACATTGGATTGCAAAGGTTATGCATGCAGAAATCACATTGTTATCATGACTTAATCTACATGTATACAACCAAATACGATGTATTAGGTGTGATATATATTTATATACTATTATGTTAATGACATTATTATCCATCTTGTCATATTAATCACCGTACTATCATGACATTCCTAGGAATCCTACCTGAAGTGATGGCTAGAAAATGACAATTTGAGCAGTGCTTCTGTGGTAGTCTGATTCGACTGTGAGGGGCTTTGCCCCAAATCTAATCAGTGCATGTATTCATCTCATGTAGCATTCCTGAACCAAGTATGAACAAAGTCAATTTAACCTGTACTGTCAAAACCTAACATGGAAGGATGAATAGACAAGCAGTAAAATACTCCTAGCCCCTTTTGGAGTAGGAGCATAATGTATGTACCACATACTTGAACATAACAGACCATTCACTAGTAATGCAACATTGTGAGATTTGCTATTAAGCTTTTGTCAGCCAAGTGACAGCAGAAAAAAAGTAAAGACAGCAGGCCCAATCATTTTGTTGTTGCTACATGTATTGTGTTCTCTGTTCTTGATCATGCAATGTGTCAAACTTTTCCCCCAAGTTGTGTGTAGTGCTAAGCGACACTGGCAATCTGAAGCAAGTTAGAATTAACCAAATGCTCAATTTTCTTTTCATTTTTCTTTTTATCTCTCATTTTGTGTTTGTAACCTTCCAATGGTACTACAGAATATGCCGTGATGTCAGCAACAAGTATAGCACCACGCCTCCGGCTCCAGTTGACGACAAGTACTTTAAAGATTTGCAGGTGAGCTATGGCAGTACACCTGTCCTCTTCAATGGCGGATCGGATCTAGGAATTCCGTAAAGCGGAGGGGGGCGCAAAAATATTTCTGGTGCCACTTCCGGGTTTCATCATCTGACAAGCAAGGAAAAAAAAAGACTTCAGCACAATTTTCTCATTCAAAAATAAAACGGGGCAAAGGTGCCCCCTTTCATTTTTTTTTTCTTTTTAGTATATTTCTTTTATCTTCCAAAAAGAAAATGGAAGGGGGCGTTTGCCCAGTGAGCGTGCTGTGTTGGCTGGCTAGTGTTCAAATGACCCCTGGAGAAAGTCATGTGACCAGCCGATCGCAGTTCTGAAATGCTGCCCCAGATTTGGTACTGCTCATACACAGCTGTAGCAGGTCTGACTTTTATTTGACTATTTACACCCTGTACAGGGGCCGGCCTCAAGGTGGCTTTCATATGTGTGACAAGAGTCTGATATGTACAGACAGCAAAAATGGGATTCTTGTGAGATATGCAATGTACCGTACTTGTGAAAGGAAAGGGAGAACGGAGCCAAGGAAAATAATGGTTTTCGTATGGAACTATGCCAAATCCATCAGCAATTCAGCGATTCACTGAAATGGAATTATTGTTTAATCGAGCCAGAATGGGATTTTTTTTTTCTTTTTTAAATCAGACCATGCCTCATTGACAGGATAAAATTACCGACAGCGTGTGCTAAGCTTAGTGATAAAAATCTGGATTTCGCGACATACTTGCAAACAACCCTCATTTTCAAGTACAGTTACATGGAATGACATTATACTGTACAGTCCCGGGGACCAGCAGTGTTCCTTCATTGAAACCAAAATTTTGTTGTAACCATGTTCATTATAACAGGAGTGCACTGTATTGTATTTCAGAAATGATGTGTGCATTAATTCGAAGTTTATTCAATGTGTCTATTTGCAAATGAAAATTTAGGGCTATTACAACTTTGTTTAGGGCTTTTTCCTTCTTCAGACAATTGACGAAAAGAATATTCAGTGTTTCTACACAACACCAACTTTTCTCCACCCCTCAGTCCAGCTACACTTTGACTGATTGAAGGGTTTTCCTATCTTCTAACATTCAACTGGTCACTGGAGCGAAACACTGTACTTCTGCTCAATGTGAACGTGCTCGTCTCTGTGTGACTCTTCTTGACTCTGTGCCTTATCACTTTCGCAGAAAGCAAGGAGCCTATTGACTTGAGACGTGCATTCCGGCCTTGGACACAAGGAAAACCTCAATGGAGGTGGAAGAACTCTGCATGTAATCTCTTCATGGACAGAGCAGAAAAAGGAGAGAGGTGGCACAGAATAGTTCAAAGGTGAAGTGGGTTCACGGAATCAAGGCACCCCTCTCCATGATCACCTTGCCTGTGTTCGCTAAATTTGAGACTCAAGACTTCGTATGAGGTGGAGACCCAGGATCAGTATTCCCATCGGTAAAAACAATTTTCTCTGAGATGTTCAAACTCTGGTCCTCTCAGTTAAAACAAAAAAAAAAAAAAAAAAATAAAATTTTTTAAATGCCCAGTTTCATCAGGATGACCGTGTTGGAATTGTTCATATTCAGGGTCCTTGATTAGCTGAGAAAAATAAGTGTTACTACTGTACATTATGCTTCAGTGAAAGCATAGGCAATGTAACAGCCAGTGCTGATTTAGCCTTAGAAAAGCAAGTAATGTGCAGGTGACTTCAGTCAAGAAGGATTTGAGAATGTTTTGTACAAGTCAATTGAAAGGAAACCCAAAACCAAAGAGAAATGTGAATCAAGCGAAAGCAGCAACATGAGTAGAACACATCAGTGAAAATTTGAGGAAAATCCGACAATTGATGCAAAAGTTATAAATTTTAAAAGTTTTGGTGTTGGAACCACTGGATGAGGAGACTAATAGCGGATATGACATACATATGTGTGGACAGCAGTATAAAGAAAATATGAAGAGAATTCCACAAAAATCCCCTTTTCATGAAAATTACACATTCCATCAACTTGATACTGACATATGTTGAGGGTAGCAATTATTCCCCCTGCTTTCTGAAAGCGGTGAGTCAAGCGCTCTTTCATTGTGCTAGAAAAGTGTGTGTAAAAAGTCTATGGTATAACCATAAATGCTGTAGGGAAGTACATTTATGAGTGCACTTTCAAGTCTTTCCATGTCAAATCCAAGGATGCCCCCATTCTGGTATATTGGAGGCAAGTGGGGACCAATTTTCACATGTTTTTGAAAACACACACTTTCAACTTTCTTACCAAATTTGGTCATTATTATTGCTAGGGTGATATGATAATACATTAAAGGCCACCAAAGTCCCTGAGTTTGCTATGTTTCTCTTTGGTAATAGTCTGCAGGAATGCATGGAATGCATGGAAGGTGAACTTTCGATACTCCTGTAAGTGCTAGACTTGGTCTCTTCTGTTTTTGATTTTTGAGGGATGCATTAAAATGCATATGGGTAGTGTACATTGTATATTTAAAAATGAAACATTTTTGCCTCCTTTTGTGGCACTTATTACAGACTACTAGTATTGACCGATTCGGGTTCGTTGAGGGCAGCAGACATTTTACGGCACAGGGCGCAGCCATAGTGGGTGTATCAGCCGACCCCCCCCCCCCCCCCCCCCCCCTGCTTTCCCCCACCCCGGGCAACATGTTTATCATGCACTTGTAACAAAGGTTCGCGCACTAAGCAAGCATTCGCGCACTCAGTACGACACGCCTATTGGCTAAAGCAGTTTTTCATTCTGCGCGCGTGCTAATGTAGGGAGAGGGGTGGGGGAGTGCGGAGGGGGGGTCGGCTGATACACCCACTATGGCTGCGCCCATGCCAAAAATACACATAGCGCGTCACAGAATCGGTCAATACAGTATCATCCATTTTAGGTATAATATAAAAGGTTACAAATGTCAAGTTTGTGTGAAGGACTGCTTATAGTACTATGTAGCACATAGTTGTTTCCCTGAGGATTGCACTCACTAAAAGACATGATATATTAATTGATTGATTGATTGATTTAATTTATTTCTATTTACACTCTCCTTGGTTTTTGTTATTTTTTTTTCCCAAAGTATATAAAGTACATAGTGAATGCATGTCATGTAACCAAGTAGTACAACAATCATAGCACATGTATTGCACTAAATGAGACATATGTTAAACCCTTGAGATGACAGTAACACCTGCTATGGCATGCTTTGCTAATTTTGGTCGTTCGTGAAATGAAATAAAAAATCAGTATAAAATATGAAAAAAAAAACAGTATTCCATCTGTGTCTATACATTCTTACAATTTGTACTTAATACGATGTAATCACTTCCGATGCAGGATGACACGCACTGCACAGTCTTTGCACAAGATTTTGTTCACCTTTGGCCTCTTAATATTACGACTTACCACTAATCACACACAAACTAGGGAGAATCATGTGCGTGCACGGACACACGCACGCACAATCACACACTGACATATATGTACAGTGTACAATGTCTTTGCGTAATTATCTTGAACATACATTGAATATAAGGTTTCTTGCAACTGATTGACAAATTGCACTTCGACGTAAATAAACATTTTTTACAGTATTTTATTTATCTATTTATTCATTCATTCATTTAGATAGATCTTACTCAGTGTTCCGAGTTAAAGCCAGGATAAAGATCATAGGCATACATACTGGATTGGGATTCAAACTCGTGACCTCCTCATCGCTAGACAGAACTTATGTAAACTAGACCTGATAGCCAGTGGTGGTTCTAATGATCCTTTATGACAATGGATACTGCACACTATTATTTAATCCAACCCGAGTATGTATGCCTCTGGTATTTACCACGGCTATTACTGAAAACTCGGAATAATTAGTGTTTACCTACGTCGATAAAGCTCAATATGTCTGATCCTTTCTGGCAGTGGATATTGCATACAAGTATTATAATCCAACCCGAGTATGTATGCGCATGATATTTGTCAGGGCTGTTTATTAAAACTCTAAACATAATTAATTAATTGATAATTAGTGTTTATTTAGGTCAATGAAGCTCAATTTGTCAATCAGATGTAATAATTAAGGCATTGAAATGAAATTGTCTTGCCTCCGATCAGAGAAACTACTTCAGTAAAGTATGATATCACCATGCGCAAATATAAAAGCTGTATACATGAACTTGTGCATATCACATACTGCATCCTAGCCAACTACCGGGCAGCAGCTAAAACGAGTAACTGCATCTTTGACCAATCAGAGGCCTAGAAAACTTCTAGAATCTTGTGGGGTAGGGGGGGGGGGAGCGTTGCAATAAAGTTGCAGTCAATTGCAAATCTCCCAAATCAGTTGCAGGTTACAATACAATGTAGATTATGTTGCAAGGAAGATGCAAGCAATTGCAAATCCCCCAAGAATCAATTGAAGTTTTGCAATTGCAATACATGTACACATGTATATTTATTGCAAATTAATTTTAATAGAAATTTGCAATTGATCGTAAATTGCATCTATAGGCCCAAGCCTCATTTGCAACATTTGCAATTGATAGTTGCAATCAATTGCAACTTAACTTTCTTGCAACGCCCTCGACAGTAAGTTATACACATAATATTGCATGTGAGCAGATTTTGCGTTTTGAATTTTAAAAAAAAATGTACAATTATTACATTTATAGTACTCAATGGTCAGTGATGGTGCACGGCTAAACCATGTACCATTTTCCAAGGTAAACGACGTCGGTCTAGATTTACAACAAAGTACACATGCAAGAATTTATGGTTGAACAAGAACGCAACCATGCACTGCGTGTACACGTAAATTGAAACAAGAAAATTAGAAATGTCAATCATAATGAGGATGCAGTGCTTTTCCTTCCCCTTGCTAATGATTACAGGCCTCAGTAACAAGGTTGATTACACCTTGTTTGGCATACTTCTTCAACAAGGCGTACTCCTTTGATGGGTCGTGGATGACACGATTAAGAACGGCGCTGCTCGGGTCGGGCTCGTAGTAGTGGTTGAAGATACGCGTGCCGTTCGGGCTCGTTGTAAAAGGGTAGAACCCGTACAGAGACAGGTTGTCGCAGAAGAGGGTCGCTACGGCGAGAATCATCAGCCCAGAGGTGGCGCCCTTGACCTTCCACGCTCTACTCATCCATGATGCATTACACACGATTTCAGCGCACAAGGATAAGAGAGAGACAGAGGGGAAATGTGTGAGGAAGATTAGAAACAAATGATGTATGGATACATCGGACTCCCGTTATAACGAATTCTTTGAGACCGGCTGTTTTCTTTCTTTATATGGAAATTTGGTTATAACCGAACAAATAAACGCTTAAAAAAAAAAAAAAAAACCCGAGCGGATAATGTTTGGGCCTGTATTCTTAATTCGTTGTAATCGGAATTTTGTTATTGTAAACGTTTTCGTCATAACGGGAGTGCACTTTATATATTATGTTACTTCCAAAACCATTGCATCATTACATGTATTACAGCTGATTTGTGCTGATGATACATTTTCGTATTTCGAAGGCCGTGCCTTTACTTGTTATGTTTTTCTTTCAAAGTTTCTCAGACAAACCTCTGTAATCCCTCGCACATCAAGTCCAATTTTCTCAACGAACTAAGAACACTTGCGGGTAAAGATAAAAATACTTCTCTCTACCGTGGAAACTACCTGCCAAAAGGAAAGAAAAAAAAAACAATAAGTTGTGAAATTTTGGTTGTCTGTTGTTATTCTTATTGTTGTAATATACAATTTGCGTCATAAATTTATGAAAGTGGAACAAGAGCAAATACTTCGTTAGCAGATCATTAGACCATGCCTCACCACAGCCTCCTTTACTTTAAAAGAAAGAGGAAACATTGGAGAGGGGAGAGGGAGGGGAATAAGGATCTTGTAACGGTATGTAACACAAAAAACAGAGAAATGGGAAGATTGTGGCACAAGTACATGTATCATGACTGACGTTTCCGTTTACAAATAGTTATGTGACTCGATATATTCCTTTTATTCTTTTTTTTTATTTCTCGTTCTCACAAAGATGTCTGGTCTTTAATCTTTGTCTCTAGATAGAAATTCATCTTGCACGGGATGGCATAGGAGATAATTCAGCTGAATTTGAGCATACATTGTACGACACGTACAAGGCCAAAGATTGTTGGGTTTGCATTTAGTCATGTCTGCTTGTATTTGGGATATGAAATAAAATACATGCAGTCATGGTCTAATTCTGAAATACATGTATCATATTTCGTGACTTACTAAGTACATTGTATTTATAGAGGTATAATCAAGCGGCACACCTTGTATTAGTTGTACATGGTACTAATAAGTGATGAGAGTGCAATATGGAAATTGGATGATGCTTTTTTGGGGGGGGGGGGGTGGGTGGAAATTACACAGTGGTTGACGGTCTAAGTTCGAGGACATGTTTCGACAATAGACGTGATTGACCCTGTCATCCGAGATGTGTTCTACGAGCTCTCAACAACCCCACGCAGAGCGTAATTGACTGATTATACGTAATCTGATGGGAATACACTTGAGAGGGCCATGTCTGAAGGCATTGACCCATACGGTTTACCGCTTGCCGTCGCATCGTTATAGCGTACTATGCACACATATTTATCAAGATTTTAAAGGAAATTTATTATGAAAAAAATTAGGAAAAATTATCAAGAAAGTCGAAGGAGTTTAAACGAGGGGTGAGAAAATGATTTATTATAATGGTATAACTCATGAAGACTGTTACATGGCGAAGAGACCAGAAGACGACTGGTTCAAACCGTTTTTGTGTTGTTGTTGTCTATTTTTTAGTCGTTTTATCGAGAAGAAAGGGCTGTCATTTCATCAAGCATCATTAAGTAGTTCCATGGCATCATAAGCTGCTACGACAGCGTATTGTTCCCATGAAATATCTGGCACCCGTTTCATAAGACTTGTTATCAGTGACAACTGCCACATTTTTATGACAAATTTGCTCTCAGCCAATCAAATGCAAGGATTTCAGTAGCTTGTCACATCTATGACAACTTGTCACTGATGACAAGTTTTATGAAACGGGCCCCATGGGCACGTTTAGGCAAACTTACCCACAAACGTAGTCCTCACGCTAATCTTGTTTCTCACATCAAACTAAACCTTAAACCCTGTCACAACCCTAAGCTTAACCCTAAAGTCCTTGGAGAATATGAGACCGGAGCGATCGTCGCAGGAGCAAACTAATGTCATGTCACTCATTAAGCATGTTTATTGTGAAGGCTCTTGCAACACAAAACATGTAATGGAAGCAATACAGAATAATCTGTATTTTTTGTGTGTGTATAATTTATTGGATTTGTTATTGAAATGGTCAATTTTCCTTAGAATGTCCTATTGTAGCAAAATCCGTGTTGTATTTTCGTTTGTACGTGAAACAGAAGTTGCAGCAATAACGTGAAATTGAACCAAAAAGATCTCTTCGTCTAAATGTTATAAAAACACCTGGGCAAGGCGACTTTAGAGCTTATTTGATTGAATTTATTATTTAAAATGTGCTTCCTCATCTTAATTTTCATCGAAAATTGAATATCGGACGCGGTTTTAGGAGTCGCTTTCTCGTCCTGAAAAAGGTACTTTCAGCAAGTTACCTCCTCGTCGCACGTTTAAAATTTCTCAAGAATCCACGAACCTCTTTGTGTAGACCATCAGCGAGCCCGTGGGATATGCCCAGCGAATATTTCTCTTCCTTCTTCTCAGCCAGTCAAGAAGACGAAGGAAGTCGTTCCTGCTCTTAGACCCCCGCACTCCTTTCAGTAGCCATATGACTGATTTCCTGTACATCTCAAACCGCCACAAAATGGATTTGTATTTATCCATGCCGAGGACTTTAGGGTTGCGCGCGATTTCGTACAGAATGTACTGCTGATACTGGTTGAACGTCACGAGGTCCGCGCGTGTCCCGACGTCTCTCTCGAACTTTCCGCCAATAGGAGCGAGGTTTATTCTGATGACGTAGTCGTGACCATCTATCGCCGCTCCGCATTTGCTGTCCGTCAATATCCCAGAGTTCCCCACGATTGCGCATGAGCGCTGAGCTTTCATCGTTTCCGTCCATCCCCGCCTCGCGTTGGCAGTCGCATTCCTGTCGAAGGTGTAGTATCTCATCGGTGTTTTCAACTTGTAAATTTGCAAGGCTTTTTGCAATTTGATGTATTTTGACACGTGGCGCCTGTGGTAAGACAATCCGAAAAGAACTAGTTGAGACGTGGTTAGACACTTGCTTTGAAACACGACCGATACGTGTACTTGTTTACTCCGACCCAGTAAATGACTGAATTACGTGTTGTTTATAAGGAAAATAGAGACATTATCAGGGTGAAAATGCTTTTGATACCAGCGGTAATGTATAAATCACGTTAATCACTCATTACATTGCACCTCCATTTAAGGACCCATCATTTAGAATCATCAACATTGTATTACAGTATTATGCAGCTGTAGTATATTGCTCATAAAGCTCATAAAGTCTCCACGAGGAAGCTCATGGTGATTTTTTTCTGATGTTTTGTAAAATATATCTTTAGAATATCATTTGGCAGGGTTTTTTTTTTTTTTGTTAAGTATGATGATGGATGTGTAATATTCATACTTGTGTACTATTAGTGAAAATTTGGTATTTTTGTGCAATATATTCATATTTGATTGTGATTTCTTACATGGATGTTATGTTAGCTCAATGTGTTCAATTTAATTTGGAGGTATTTATATGTCATTGCAATGTATTTTAGCCTTCGGGCTACGAATTTGCAAGTTTTTACCAAATTTACCATATTAGCAGTGGCGTATCTAGGGGGGGGGGGGCAAGGGGGGCACGTGCCCCGGGCGCCACTCCCCGGGGGCGCAAAAAAACGAAGAAGAAGAAGAAAAAAAAAACGAAGAAGAAGAAAAAAAAAAGAAAAGAAAAAAAAGAGAAGAAGAAGAAGAAGAAAAAAAAAACTCGCCCGGAAAAGGGGGGGGGGGCAGAAAACCAAATCAAACAAGACCAAAAAAAAAATGATGCCGCCGACAAAATGACAATGTTTATTGTGTTCACACAAGAATTCCATGTTCTGTAAGTAAGCTGAAGTACAAAAATTTTCGGCTCGCTCGATGCGCTCGCTCGCCAAAATTTATATAAAAAAGAAGGTAAGAACAAAACGTAACTAGACTTGGAATTTGTCAAGACTGACAAATTAGGTGATCCGATTTTTTTTAATCAATGATTTGAGTCCTGATCGCAATAGGCATGACCATATAGGTTTCATCTGTGTTTAGAGACATTGGACGTGTGATATTTGGATTCTCATTTAGAAAAGAGAGTCAGGTCTGCTATCTTTGTTACCAAATTCGGTATACACTATAACGAAGATACAGAATGAAGTATATTTGACCATTGACCCAACTTTGCACAGCCAAGATGGCATCTGAGCAAAAATTGGTTATTTTGTGAAATGATTCTTGTAACATGTCCTTTGCGTGTGCAAAATATGGGAAAGATAGGACATGTATTCACCAAGATACAGGTTAAAACATTTATGACCGTTGACCCTAATTTACATACCCAAGATGGTGTCTGATCAAGTAGTTGTTATTTTATGAAATAATGTACGTGACATAAACTAAACATGTGCAAAATATGGGGATGATAGGGGCTGTTTTTCTTGAGTTATTGCAAAGAAAGTTGCAGAGAGAAAGAAATATCTCAATACATCGAAGATAAGTTTGATGTCAACCAAGTTTTTTGACGTGATTTCGGCGTCGTATGAAAAAATGGAGAATCAGTGATGATAGCCCAAAGTCTGAGCTACAACATATTAAAATCTGGGAGAAATTTACAGAAGAGTAAGTGAGGTAGTGCTCGATAAAGACCGTCATGTCAATTTTTATTTCCAGAAAAATTCCCTCCCATAGAGATAACACGTAAACTGGTTAAATTTGACAAGGTTACATTATATCCATTTTCACGTGGTGAAGACATCATCCGATTAAAACTTTGATTAACCAAACTTAAAGAGTATTACATTGGCTACAACATACTCAAATCTGGAAGAAATTCACTGAAGGGTAATTGAGCTAGTCGTCGATAAAGACAATCATGTCAATTTTCACATCTAGAAAAATTCCCTCCCATAGAGATAACACGTCATAATGAAGATAAAGAAAGAAGTACATATGACCTTTGACCCTACTTTGCACAGACAAGATGGCGTCTGAGCAAAAAGTGGTTATTTTGTGAAATGATTCTTGTAACATGGTCTTTACGTAAGCAAAATATGGGAAAGATAAGACATGTATTCACCAAGATACAGGATGAAACATTTTTGACCTTTGACCCTAATTTACATACCCAAGAAGGTGCCCGATCAAGTAGTTGTTATTTTATGAAATAATGTACGTGACATAAACTAAACATGTGCAAAATATTGGGCTGATAGAGCTTGTTTTTCTTGAGTTATTGCAAAGAAAGTTGCAGAAAGAAAGGAATATGAAAATACATGGAAGATAAGCTTTAATTTCAACCAAGTTTTTGGGCATGATGCCGACTCCGTATGAAAAAACGAAGGGCACACACACGATAGCCCAAAGTCTCAGCTACAACATACTAAAACATGGGAGAAATTCACCGAAGCATAAGTGAGCTAGTGCTCGATAAAGATAGTCATGTCAGTTTTCATTTCCAGAAAAACTGCACTCCCATAGAGATAACACGTAAACTGGTCAAATTTAACAATGTTACTTTTAATCCCTTTTTACGAGGTGATGCCGTTATCCAATCAAATTGTTGTTATTATATATCTGAAAGACCATTTAATAAGCTACAACATATTGAAATTTGGACGAAAATCAACTAAAGAATAAGTGAGATATGCTTGAATGAACTTGAAATTTGATGACGTCATTTTGAAAATTTACTTTTTTAACTTTATTAAGAAATTTGATATATTTTAATCATTTTTCCAGCATTGCCAACCCATGAAATGACATGTACAACTCATCAGCTTTCAAAATATGTAAAGAAAATGGGGGGTCACCGTCCATCCTGACGAGTAAAATCGGATTTAAAATTGGCAGTTTTTTGGCATTGTTGCACTGTATATCGCCATTGACGCGCGCGCGGAATTTCAACTTTGACGGACCCGTATGACGTCATTTTGAGTGGGATTGACTTGAAACTTTGTAGAAATATTCCTTGACATTTCAGGCATCCGATCTGTGTAAAAAAAGTGGAAATTTCTATTGCATATGAGCTGTACGTGCGTATATGCGCGCGCGCGTACGCGTCCGTCCAATTTTTTCAATTTTTCAAAAAATGCTCCAAATGGTCTGAAACGTGTGCAAAAAAAATTTGAGCTCGATTTGAGCATACAAATATTTCAACGCGCGCGTACGCGCACGTTTTAAGAGAAAATATGAATTTTGAGAATATGAATAGAATGTGCATAAATTGAAGTGTATGTGACGTAAATTTCATTGAAAAATTCCATTCTATTAATGAGATATGAATGAAAATGTGTTTTCATATAATGACGTCATAGTGACGTCACGGTCGACTGATCACAATTATACATTAGATTTGTCGTCTTTGGGACATGATACATATATGGTATGAGTTTAAAATTGATACTCTGAGAACTTTTTGAGTAAGTAGATACACAACTTTTGTCCAGAAATAAGAAGAACCAACAAAGAATCCGTACAGATACAGAAGGTGATCCGAGAGGATACTCGGATCACCTAACTAGAGATTGTAATTTGTCATTACTGACAAATTAAGGTGATCCGATTTTTTTTTAATCAATGATTCGAGTCCTGATCACAATAGGCATGACTATACAGGTTTCATCTGTGTTTAGAGACATTGGCCGTGTGATGTTTGGATTCTCACTTAGAAAAGGGAGTCAGACCTGCCATCTTTGGTACCGAATTCCGTATACACTAACGGAAATACAGAATGAAGTATATTTGACCTTTGACCTCACTTTGCACACCCAAGATGGCGTCTGAGCAAAAAGTGATTATTCTATAAAATGATTCTTGTAACATGGTCTTTGCGTGTGCAAACTATGGGAAAGATAGGACATGTATTCACCAAGATACAGGATGAAACATTTATGACCTTTGACCCTACTTTACATACCCAAGATGGTGTCCGATCAAGTAGTTGTTATTTTATGAAATAATGTACGTGACATGAACTAAACATGTGCAAAATATCAGGGTGATAGGGTATGTTTTTCTTGAGTTATTGCAAAGAAAGTTGTAGAAAGAAAGAAATATCTCAATACATCGAAGATAAACTTTAATTTCAACCACATTTTTCACGTGATCCCGACACCGTATGAAAATTAAAAGGCATGCATATGATAGCGCAAAGTCTCAGCTACAACATATTAAAATCTGGGAGAAATTCACCTAAGCATAAGTGAGCTAGTGCTCGATAAAGACAATCATGTCAATTTTCACATCTAGAAAAAATTCCCTCCCATAGAGATAACACGTCATAACGAAGATAAAGAAAGAAATATATTTGACCTTTGACCCCACTTTGCACAGACAAGATGGCATCTGAGCAAAAAGTAGTTATTTTGTGAAATGATCCTTGTAACATATTCTTTACGTGTGCAAAATATGGGAAAGATAAGACATTCATTTACCAAGATACAGGATAAAACATTTATGACCTTTGACCCTAATTTACATACCCAAGATGGTGTCCGATCAAGTAGTTGTTATTTTATGAAATAATGTACGTGACATGAACTAAATATGCGCAAAATATTGGGCTGATAAGGCTTGTTTTTCTTGAGTTATTGCAAAGAAAGTTGCAAAAAGAAACGAATATGAAAATACATCGAAGATAAGCTTTAATTTCAGCCAAGTTTTTGGACGTGATCCCGACTCCGTATGAAAAAACGAAGGGCACAATCACGATAACCCAAAGTCTCAGCTACAACATATTAAAATCTGGGAGAAATTCACCGAAGCATAAGTGAGGTAGTACTCGATAAACATAGTCATGTCAATTTTCATTTCCAGAAAAACTGCACTCCCATAGAGATAACACGTAAACTGGTCAAATTTGACAAGATTACTTTAAATCCATTTTTCCGAGGTGATGCCGTCATTCAATCAAAATTATGTTATAACATGAGTGAAAGAGAATTTAATAAGCTACAACATACTGAAATCTGAGTGAAAATTGGCAAAGGATAAGTTAGATACGCTCGAGTGAACTTGAAATTTGATGACGTTATTTTGAAAATTTACTTTTTTTATTTTATTTAGAAATCTGATATGTTTTAGTCATTTCTCCAGCATCGCAAACCCATGAAATGACATGTACAAGTCATTAGCTTTCAGAATATGTAAAGAAAGTGGGGGGTCACCGTCCATCCTGACGAGTAAAATCGGATTTAAAATTGGCGG
Organism: Diadema antillarum; assembly: GCF_040938485.1. Taxonomy (NCBI): domain Eukaryota; kingdom Metazoa; phylum Echinodermata; class Echinoidea; order Diadematoida; family Diadematidae; genus Diadema; species Diadema antillarum. The sequence continues at coordinate 181,317 of NW_027272495.1, read as the reverse complement.
TATTTTGGCATTGTTGCACTGTATATCGCCATTGACGCGCGCGCGGAATTCCAACTTTGACGGGCCCGTATGACGTCATAGTGAATTAGATCGATTTGAAACTTGGTAGAAATATTCCTTGACATTTCAGATATCCGATCTGAGTGAAAAAACGGGAAATTTCTATTGCATATTAGCTGTGCGTGCGTATATGCGCGCACGCGTACGCGTCCGTCCGATTTTTTCAATTTTTCAAAAAATGCTCCAAATGGCCTGAAACGTGTCCAAAAAAATTTTGAGCTCGATTGGAGCGCACAAATATTTGAACGCGCGCGTACGCGCACGTTCGAAGAGTACAGATGAATTTTGAGAACATGAGTAGAATCAACTTGATTCGAACTATATGTGAGGTAAATTTCATAGAAAAATTCCATTCCATTAATGAGATATGAATGAGAATGTGTTTTCATATAATGACGTCATAGTGACGTCACTTTCGACTGATCACTATGATTTTATTAGATCTGTCGTCTTTGGGACATGATACATATATGGTATAATTTTGACATTGATAGGATGAGGACTTTCTGAGCTAACCTCTACACAACATTTGAGGAGAAAGAACTTTTTTGTGACAACGGGAAGTTTAACACTAGACTTGGAATTTGTCAAGACTGACAAATTAGGTGATCCGATTTTTTTTTAAATCAATTATTCGAGTCCTGATCGCAATAGGCATGACCATATAGGTTTCATCTGTGTTTAGAGACATTGGACGTGTGATATTTGGATTCTCATTTAGAAAAGAGAGTCAGGTCTGCTATCTTTGTTACCAAATTCGGTATACACTATAACGAAGATACAGAATGAAGTATATTTGACCATTGACCCAACTTTGCACAGCCAAGATGGCATCTGAGCAAAAAGTGGTTATTTTGTGAAATGATTCTTGTAACATGGCCTTTGCGTGTGCAAAATATGGGAAAGATAGGACATGTATTCACCAAGATACAGGTTAAAACATTTATGACCTTTGACCCTAATTTACATACCCAAGATGGTGTCTGATCAAGTAGTTGTTATTTTATGAAATAATGTACGTGACATGAACTAAACATGTGCAAAATATGATGATGATAGGGGCTGTTTTTCTTGAGTTATTGCAAAGAAAGTTGCAGAGAGAAAGAAATATCTCAATACATCGAAGATAAGTTTGATGTCAACCAAGTTTTTTTGACGTGATCTCGGCGTCGTATGAAAAAATGGAGAATCACTGATGATAGCCCAAAGTCTCAGCTACAACATATTAAAATCTGGGAGAAATTTACAGAAGAGTAAGTGAGGTAGTGCTCGATAAAGACCGTCATGTCAATTTTCATTTCCAGAAAAATACCCTCCCATAGAGATAACACGTAAACTGGTTAAATTTGACAAGGTTACATTATATCCATTTTCAAGTGGTGAAGACATCATCCGATTAAAACTTTGATTCACAAAACTTAAAGAGTATTACATTGGCTACAACATACTAAAATCTGGAAGAAATTCACCGAAGGGTAATTGAGCTAGTCGTCGATAAAGACAATCATGTCAATTTTCACATCTAGAAAAATTCCCTCCCATAGAGATAACACGTCATAATGAAGATAAAGAAAGAAGTACATATGACCTTTGACCCTACTTTGCACAGACAAGATGGCGTCTGAGCAAAAAGTGGTTATTTTGTGAAATGATTCTTGTAACATGGTCTTTACGTATGCAAAATATGGGAAAGATAAGACATGTATTCACCAAGATACAGGATGAAACATTTTTGACCTTTGACCCTAATTTACATACCCAAGAAGGTGCCCGATCAAGTAGTTGTTATTTTATGAAATAATGTACGTGACATAAACTAAACATGTGCAAAATATTGGGCTGATAGAGCTTGTTTTTCTTGAGTTATTGCAAAGAAAGTTGCAGAAAGAAAGGAATATGAAAATACATGGAAGATAAGCTTTAATTTCAACCAAGTTTTTGGGCATGATGCCGACTCCGTATGAAAAAACGAAGGGCACACTTACGATAGCCCAAAGTCTCAGCTACAACATACTAAAATATGGGAGAAATTCACCGAAGCATAAGTGAGCTAGTGCTCGATAAAGATAGTCATGTCAGTTTTCATTTCCAGAAAAACTGCACTCCCATAGAGATAACACGTAAACTGGTCAAATTTAACAATGTTACTTTAAATCCCTTTTTACGAGGTGATGCCGTCATCTAATCAAATTGTTGTTATTATATATCTGAAAGACCATTTAATAAGCTACAACATATTGAAATTTGGACGAAAATCAACTAAAGAATAAGTGAGATATGCTTGAATGAACTTGAAATTTGATGACGTCATTTTGAAAATTTACTTTTTTAACTTTATTAAGAAATTTGATATATTTTAATCATTTTTCCAGCATTGCCAACCCATGAAATGACATGTACAACTCATCAGCTTTCAGAATATGTAAAGAAAATGGGGGTCACCGTCCATCCTGACGAGTAAAATCGGATTTAAAATTGGCAGTTTTTTGGCATTGTTGCACTGTATATCGCCATTGACGCGCGCGCGGAATTTCAACTTTGACGGACCCGTATGACGTCATTTTGAGTGGGATTGACTTGAAACTTGGTAGAAATATTCCTTGACATTTCAGGCATCCGATCTGTGTAAAAAAAGTGGAAATTTCTATTGCATATGAGCTGTACGTGCGTATATGCGCGCGCGCGTACGCGTCCGTCCAATTTTTTCAATTTTTCAAAAAATGCTCCAAATGGTCTGAAACGTGTGCAAAAAAAATTTGAGCTCGATTTGAGCATACAAATATTTCAACGCGCGCGTACGCGCACGTTTTAAGAGAAAATATGAATTTTGATTATATGAGTAGAATGCGCTTGACTTGAACTATATGTGACGTAAATTTCATTGAAAAATTCTATTCCATTAATGAGATAGGAGTGAGAATGTGTTTTCATATAATGACGTCATAGTGACGTCACGATCGACCAATCACAATGATACATTAGATTTGTCGTCTTTGGGACATGATACATATATGGTATGAGTTTGAAGTTGATACTCTGAGTACTTTTTGAGTACGTAGATACACAACTTTTGTCCAGAAATAAAGAAAGAAGAAGAAGAAGAAGAAGAAGAAGAACAAAGAATCAGTACAGATACAGAAGGTGATCCGAGAGGATTCTCGGATCACCTAACTAGAACCGGAATTTGTCAACACTGACAAATTAGGTGATCCCATCTCTTCGAAAATCAGTGATTTGAGTCCTGATCCCAATAGGCATGATCATACCGGTTTCATTTGTGTCGAGGAGACATTGGCCGTGTGATGTTTGGATTCTCATTTAGAAAAGGAAGTCAGACTTGCCATCTTTGGTACCGAATTCCGTATTCACTAACGAAGATACAGAATGGAGTATATTTGACCTTTGACCCCACTTTGCACACCCAAGATGGCATCTGAGCAAAAAGTGATTATTTAGTGAAGTGATTATTGTAACATGCCCTTTGCGTGTGCAAAATATGGGAAAGACAGGACATGTATTTACCAAGATACAGGATGAACAATTTGTGACCTTTGACCCTAATTTAACTACCTAAGATGGTGTCCGATCAAGTAGTTGTTATTTTATGAAATAATGTACGTGACATGAACTAAACATGTGCAAAATATTGGGGTGATAAATGCTGTTTTTCTTGAGTTATTGCAAAGAAAGCTTCAGAAAAAAGAAATATCATAAAACATCGAAGATAAGCTTTAAATTCCACCAAGTTTTTTGACATGATGCCGACGTCGTATGAAGAAACGAATTGCACAATCACGATAGCCCAAAGTCTCAGCTACAACATATTAAAATCTGGGAGAAATTCACTGAAGGGTAAGTGAGCTAGTGCTCGATAAAGACAACCATGTCAATTTTCACATCTAGAAAAATTCCCTCCCCTAGAGATAACACGTCATAACGAAGATAGAGAAAAAAAGTACATATGACCTTTGACCCCACTTTGCACAGACAAGATGGCATCTGAGCAAAAATTGGTTATTTTGTGAAATGATTCTTGTAACATGGTCTTTGCGTGTGCAAAATATGGGAAAGATAGGACATGTATTCACCAAGATACAAGATAAAACATGTATGACCTTTGACCCTAATTTATATACCCAAGATGGCGTCTGATCAAGTAGTTGTCATTTTATGAAATAATGTACGTGACATGAACTAAACATGTGCAAAATATTGGGCTGATAGAGCTTGTTTTTCTTGAGGTATTGCAAAGAAAGTTGCAAAAAGAAAGGAATATCTCAATACATCGAAGATAAGCTTTAATTTCAACCAAGTTTTGGGACGTGATCCCGACATGACATGAAAAAATGGAGGGCACATAACGATAGCCCAAAGTCTCAGCTACAACATATTAAAATCTGGGAGAAATTCACCGAAGCATAAGGGAGCTAGTGTTCGATAAAGATATTCATGTCAATTTTCATTTCCAGAAAAACTGCATTCCCATAGAGATAACACGTAAAATGGTCAAATTTGACAAGATTACTTTTAATCCATTTCTACGAGGTGATGCCGTCATCCAATCAAAATGTTGTTATTACAGTAAGAGTATTTAATAAGCTACATCATACTGAAATCTGGGTGAAAATTGGCAAAGGATTAGTGTGATACGCTCGAGTGAACTTGAAACTTGATGACGTCATTTTGAAAATTTACCTTTTTTATTTCATTAAGAAATTTAATATCTTTTAATCATTTTTTTCGGCATCGCCAACCCATGAAATGACATGTACAACTCATCAGCTTTCATAATATAAAAAGAAAATGGGGGGTCACCGTCCATCCTGACGAGTAATATCGGATTTAAAATTGGTGGTTTTTTGGCATTGTTGCACTGTATATCGCCATTGACGCGCGCGCGGAATTTCAACTTTGACGGGCCCGTATGACGTCATATTGAATTGGATTGACTTGAAACTTGGTAGAAATATTCCTTGACATTTCAGGCATCCGATAAATGTAAAAAAACGGGAAATTTCTATTGCATATGAGCTGTGCGTGCGTATATGTGCGCACGCGTACGCGTCCGTCCATTTTTTTTAATTTTTAAAAAAATGCTCCAAATGGTCTGAAACGTGTGCAAAAAAAATTTGAGCTCGATTTGAGCATACAAATATTTCAACGCGCGCGTACGCGCGCGTTTTAAGAGAAAATATGAATTTTGAGAATATGAGTACAATGCGCATAACTTGAAATATATGTGACGTAAATTTCATTGATAAACTCCATTCCATTGATGAGATATGATTGAGAATGTGTTTTCATATAATGACGTCATAGTGACGTCACGGTCGACTGATCACTATGATTTTATTAGACCCGTCGTCTTTGGGACATGATACATATATGGTATAAGTTTGAAATTGATAGGAAGAATACTTTCTGACCTAATCGATACACAAAATTTGTCCAGAAATAAAGAAAGAAGAAGAAGAAGAAGAAGAACCACCAACAAAGAATCCGTACAGATACAGAAGGTGATCCGAGAGGATACTCGGATCACCTAACTAGACTTGGAATTTGTCAAGACTGACAAATTAGGTGATCCGATTTTTTTTAATCAATGATTCGAGTCCTGATCGCAATAGGCATGACCATATAGGTTTCATCTGTGTTTAGAGACATTGGACGTGTGATATTTGGATTCTCATTTAGAAAAGAGAGTCAGGTCTGCCATCTTTGGTACCAAATTCGGTATACACTATAACGAAGATACAGAATGAAGTATATTTGACCATTGACCCAACTTTGCACAGCCAAGATGGCATCTGAGCAAAAAGTGGTTATTTTGTGAAATGATTCTTGTAACATGACCTTTGCGTGTGCAAAATATGGGAAAGATAGGACATGTATTCACCAAGATACAGGTTAAAACATTTATGACCTTTGACCCTAATTTACATACCCAAGATGGCGTCTGATCAAGTAGTTGTTATTTTATGAAATAATGTACGTGACATAAACTAAACATGTGCCAAATACGGGGATGATAGGGGCTGTTTTTCTTGAGTTATTGCAAAGAAAGTTGCAGAGAGAAAGAAATATCTCAATACATCGAAGATAAGTTTGATGTCAACCAAGTTTTTTGACGTGATCTCGGCATCGTATGAAAAAATGGAGAATCACTGATGATAGCCCAAAGTCTCACCCACAACATATTAAAATCTGGGAGAAATTTACAGAAGAGTAAGTGAGGTAGTGCTCGATAAAGACCGTCATGTCAATTTTCATTTCCAGAAAAATTCCCTCCCATAGAGATAACACGTAAACTGGTTAAATTTGACAAGGTTACATTATATCCATTTTCACGTGGTGAAGACATCATCCGATTAAAACTTTGATTCACAAAACTTAAAGAGTATTACATTGGCTACAACATACTAAAATCTGGAAGAAATTCACCGAAGGGTAATTGAGCTAGTCGTCGATAAAGACAATCATGTCAATTTTCACATCTAGAAAAATTCCCTCCCATAGAGATAACACGTCATAATGAAGACAAAGAAAGAAGTACATATGACCTTTGACCCTACTTTGCACAGACAAGATGGCGTCTGAGCAAAAAGTGGTTATTTTGTGAAATGATTCTTGTAACATGGTCTTTACGTATGCAAAATATGGGAAAGATAAGACATGTATTCACCAAGATACAGGATGAAACATTTTTGACCTTTGACCCTAATTTACATACCCAAGAAGGTGCCCGATCAAGTAGTTGTTATTTTATGAAATAATGTACGTGACATAAACTAAACATGTGCAAAATATTGGGCTGATAGAGCTTGTTTTTCTTGAGTTATTGCAAAGAAAGTTGCAGAAAGAAAGGAATATGAAAATACATGGAAGATAAGCTTTAATTTCAACCAAGTTTTTGGGCATGATGCCGACTCCGTATGAAAAAACGAAGGGCACACTTACGATAGCCCAAAGTCTCAGCTACAACATACTAAAATATGGGAGAAATTCACCGAAGCATAAGTGAGCTAGTGCTCGATAAAGATAGTCATGTCAGTTTTCATTTCCAGAAAAACTGCACTCCCATAGAGATAACACGTAAACTGGTCAAATTTAACAATGTTACTTTTAATCCCTTTTTACGAGGTGATGCCGTCATCCAATCAAATTGTTGTTATCATATATCTGAAAGACCATTTAATAAGCTACAACATATTGAAATTTGGACGAAAATCAACTAAAGAATAAGTGAGATATGCTTGAATGAACTTGAAATTTGATGACGTCATTTTGAAAATTTACTTTTTTAACTTTATTAAGAAATTTGATATATTTTAATCATTTTTCCAGCATTGTCAACCCATGAAATGACATGTACAACTCATCAGCTTTCAGAATATGTAAAGAAAATGGGGGGTCACCGTCCATCCTGACGAGTAAAATCGGATTTAAAATTGGCAGTTTTTTGGCATTGTTGCACTGTATATCGCCATTGACGCGCGCGCGGAATTTCAACTTTGACGGACCCGTATGACGTCATTTTGAGTGGGATTGACTTGAAACTTGGTAGAAATATTCCTTGACATTTCAGGCATCCGATCTGTGTAAAAAAAGTGGAAATTTCTATTGCATATGAGCTGTACGTGCGTATATGCGCGCGCGCGTACGCGTCCGTCCAATTTTTTCAATTTTACAAAAAATGCTCCAAATGGTCTGAAACGTGTGCAAAAAAAATTTGAGCTCGATTTGAGCATACAAATATTTCAACGCGCGCGTACGCGCACGTTTTAAGAGAAAATATGAATTTTGATTATATGAGTAGAATGCGCTTGACTTGAACTATATGTGACGTAAATTTCATTGAAAAATTCCATTCCATTAATGAGATAGGAGTGAGAATGTGTTTTCATATAATGACGTCATAGTGACGTCACGATCGACCAATCACAATGATACATTAGATTTGTCGTCTTTGGGACATGATACATATATGGTATGAGTTTGAAGTTGATACTCTGAGTACTTTTTGAGTACGTAGATACACAACTTTTGTCCAGAAATAAAGAAAGAAGAAGAAGAAGAAGAAGAAGAAGAACTAGAACCGGAATTTGTCAACACTGACAAATTAGGTGATCCGATTTTTTTTTAATCAATGATTCGAGTCCTGATAGTGTAAAGTCTCAGCTACAACATGTTAAAATCTGAGAGAAATTCACCGAAGCATAAGTAAGATAGTGCTCGATAAAGAGAGTCATGTCAATTTTCACATCTAAAAAATTCCCTCCCATAGAGATAACACGTCATAACGAAGATAGAAAAAGAAGTACATATGACCTTTGACCCCACTTTGCACAGACAAGATGGCATCTGAGCAAAATGTGGTTATTTTATGAAATGATCCCTGTTTCATGGTCTTTACGTGTGCAAAATATGGGAAAGATAGGACATGTATTTATCATGATACAGGATGAAACATCTATGACCTTTGACCCTAATTTACATACCCAAGATGGCGTCTGATCAAGTAGTTGTTATTTTGTAAAATAATGTCCGTGACATGAACTAAACATATGCAAAATATGGTGGTGATAGGGTATGTTTTTCTTGAGTTATTGCACAGAAAGTTGCAGAAAGACAGAAATATTTCAATACATCGAAGATAAGCTTTAATTTCAACCAAGTTTTTAGACATGATCCCGACAACGTATGAAAAAACGAATGGCACACTTACGATAGCCCTAGGTCTCAGCTACAACATATTAAAATCCTAGAGAAATTCACCGAAGCATAAGTGAGCTAGTGCTCGATAAACATAGTCATGTCAATTTTCATTTCCATAAAAATTGCACTCCCATAGAGATTACACGTAAACTGGTCAAATTTGACAAGGTTACCTTCAATCATTTTTTTCGAGTTGATGCCGTCACCTAATCAAAATTTTGTAATACATTTCTGAAAGAGCATTCCATAAGCTACAACATATTGAAATTTAGGTGAAAATTGGCAAAGGATAAGTGAGATACGCTCGAGTGAACTTGAATTTTGATGACGTCATTTTGAAAATTTACTTTTTTTACTTTATTAAGAAATTTGATATCTTTCAATCATTTTGCCAGCATAGCCAATCCATGAAATAACATGTACAACTCATCAGCTTTCGGAATATGTCAAGAAAATGTGTGGTCATTGTCCATCCTGATGAGTAAAATCCGATTTAAAATTGGCGGTTTTTTGGCATAGTTGCACTGTGTATCCCCATTGACGCACGCGCGGAATTTTGAATTTGACGGGCCCGTATGACGTCATATTGAGTCGGATCGACTTGAAACTTGGTAGAAATATTTCTTGACATTTTGGACACCCGATCCGGGTAAAAAAATTGAAAATTTCTATTGCATATGAGCTGTGTGTGCGAATATGTGCGCACGCGTACGCGTCCGTCCATTTTTTTCATTTTTTCAAAAAATGCTCCAAATGGTCTGAAACGTGTGCAAAAAAAATTTGAGCTCGATTTGAGCATACAAATATTTCAACGCGCACGTACGCGCGCGTTCTAAGATAAATATGAATTTTGACAATATGAGTAGAATCCGCTTGACTTAAAATATATGTGACGTAAATTTCATTGAAGAATTCTATTCTATTAATGAGATATGCATGAAAATGTGTTTTCATATAATGACGTCATAGTGACGTCACGGTCGACTGATCACTATGATTTTATAAAATTTTTCGTCTTTGGGACATGATACATATATAGTATGAGTTTGAAATTGATACTGTGAGAACTTTCTGAGTACCTAGATACACAACTTTTGTCCAGAAATAAAGAAAGGAGAAGAAGAAGAAGAAGAAGAAGAACAAAGAATCCGTACAGATACAGAAGGTGATCCGAGAGGATACTCGGATCACCTAACTAGACTTGGAATTTGTCAAGACTGACAAATTAGGTGATCCGATTTTTTTTAATCAATGATTCGAGTCCTGATCGCAATAGGCATGACCATATAGGTTTCATCTGTGTTTAGAGACATTGGACGTGTGATATTTGGATTCTCATTTAGAAAAGAGAGTCAGGTCTGCCATCTTTGGTACCAAATTCGGTATACACTATAACGAAGATACAGAATGAAGTATATTTGACCATTGACCCAACTTTGCACAGCCAAGATGGCATCTGAGCAAAAAGTGGTTATTTTGTGAAATGATTCTTGTAACATGACCTTTGCGTGTGCAAAATATGGGAAAGATAGGACATGTATTCACCAAGATACAGGTTAAAACATTTATGACCTTTGACCCTAATTTACATACCCAAGATGGCGTCTGATCAAGTAGTTGTTATTTTATGAAATAATGTACGTGACATAAACTAAACATGTGCCAAATACGGGGATGATAGGGGCTGTTTTTCTTGAGTTATTGCAAAGAAAGTTGCAGAGAGAAAGAAATATCTCAATACATCGAAGATAAGTTTGATGTCAACCAAGTTTTTTGACGTGATCTCGGCATCGTATGAAAAAATGGAGAATCACTGATGATAGCCCAAAGTCTCACCCACAACATATTAAAATCTGGGAGAAATTTACAGAAGAGTAAGTGAGGTAGTGCTCGATAAAGACCGTCATGTCAATTTTCATTTCCAGAAAAATTCCCTCCCATAGAGATAACACGTAAACTGGTTAAATTTGACAAGGTTACATTATATCCATTTTCACGTGGTGAAGACATCATCCGATTAAAACTTTGATTCACAAAACTTAAAGAGTATTACATTGGCTACAACATACTAAAATCTGGAAGAAATTCACCGAAGGGTAATTGAGCTAGTCGTCGATAAAGACAATCATGTCAATTTTCACATCTAGAAAAATTCCCTCCCATAGAGATAACACGTCATAATGAAGACAAAGAAAGAAGTACATATGACCTTTGACCCTACTTTGCACAGACAAGATGGCGTCTGAGCAAAAAGTGGTTATTTTGTGAAATGATTCTTGTAACATGGTCTTTACGTATGCAAAATATGGGAAAGATAAGACATGTATTTACCAAGATACAGGATGAAACATTTTTGACCTTTGACCCTAATTTACATACCCAAGAAGGTGCCCGATCAAGTAGTTGTTATTTTATGAAATAATGTACGTGACATAAACTAAACATGTGCAAAATATTGGGCTGATAGAGCTTGTTTTTCTTGAGTTATTGCAAAGAAAGTTGCAGAAAGAAAGGAATATGAAAATACATGGAAGATAAGCTTTAATTTCAACCAAGTTTTTGGGCATGATGCCGACTCCGTATGAAAAAACGAAGGGCACACTTACGATAGCCCAAAGTCTCAGCTACAACATACTAAAATATGGGAGAAATTCACCGAAGCATAAGTGAGCTAGTGCTCGATAAAGATAGTCATGTCAGTTTTCATTTCCAGAAAAACTGCACTCCCATAGAGATAACACGTAAACTGGTCAAATTTAACAATGTTACTTTTAATCCCTTTTTACGAGGTGATGCCGTCATCCAATCAAATTGTTGTTATTATATATCTGAAAGACCATTTAATAAGCTACAACATATTGAAATTTGGACGAAAATCAACTAAAGAATAAGTGAGATATGCTTGAATGAACTTGAAATTTGATGACGTCATTTTGAAAATTTACTTTTTTAACTTTATTAAGAAATTTGATATATTTTAATCATTTTTCCAGCATTGTCAACCCATGAAATGACATGTACAACTCATCAGCTTTCAGAATATGTAAAGAAAATGGGGGGTCACCGTCCATCCTGACGAGTAAAATCGGATTTAAAATTGGCAGTTTTTTGGCATTGTTGCACTGTATATCGCCATTGACGCGCGCGCGGAATTTCAACTTTGACGGACCCGTATGACGTCATTTTGAGTGGGATTGACTTGAAACTTGGTAGAAATATTCCTTGACATTTCAGGCATCCGATCTGTGTAAAAAAAGTGGAAATTTCTATTGCATATGAGCTGTACGTGCGTATATGCGCGCGCGCGTACGCGTCCGTCCAATTTTTTCAATTTTACAAAAAATGCTCCAAATGGTCTGAAACGTGTGCAAAAAAAATTTGAGCTCGATTTGAGCATACAAATATTTCAACGCGCGCGTACGCGCACGTTTTAAGAGAAAATATGAATTTTGATTATATGAGTAGAATGCGCTTGACTTGAACTATATGTGACGTAAATTTCATTGAAAAATTCCATTCCATTAATGAGATAGGAGTGAGAATGTGTTTTCATATAATGACGTCATAGTGACGTCACGATCGACCAATCACAATGATACATTAGATTTGTCGTCTTTGGGACATGATACATATATGGTATGAGTTTGAAGTTGATACTCTGAGTACTTTTTGAGTACGTAGATACACAACTTTTGTCCAGAAATAAAGAAAGAAGAAGAAGAAGAAGAAGAAGAAGAACAAAGAATCCGTACAGATACAGAAGGTGATCCGAGAGGATACTCGGATCACCTAACTAGAACCGGAATTTGTCAACACTGACAAATTAGGTGATCCGATTTTTTTTTTAATCAATGATTCGAGTCCTGATAGTGTAAAGTCTCAGCTACAACATGTTAAAATCTGAGAGAAATTCACCGAAGCATAAGTAAGATAGTGCTCGATAAAGAGAGTCATGTCAATTTTCACATCTAAAAAATTCCCTCCCATAGAGATAACACGTCATAACGAAGATAGAAAAAGAAGTACATATTTGACCTTTGACCCCACTTTGCACAGACAAGATGGCATCTGAGCAAAATGTGGTTATTTTATGAAATGATCCCTGTAACATGGTCTTCACGTGTGCAAAATATGGGAAAGATAGGACATGTATTCACCAAGATACAAGATGAAACATTTATGACCTTTGACCCTAATTTACATACCCAATATGGTGTCTGATCAAGTAGTTGTTATCTTATGAAATAATGTACGTGACATGAACTAAACATGTGCAAAATATTATGCTGATAGAGCGTGTTTTTCTTGAGTTATTGCAAAGAAACTTGGAAAAAGAAAGGAATATCTCAATACATCGAAGATAAGCTTTAATTTCAACCAAGTTTTTGGACGTGATCCCGACATCAAATGAAAAATAGAGGGCACATTACCAATAGCCCAAAGTCTCAGCTACAACATATTAAAATCTGGGAGAAATTCACCGAAGCATAAGGGAGCTAGTGCTCGATAAAGATAGTCATGTCAATTTTCATTTCCAGAAAAACTGCACTCCCATAGAGATAACACTTAAACTGGTCAAATTTGACAAGATTACATTTAATCCATTTTTACGAGGTGATGCCGTCATGCAATCAAAATGTTTTATTGCATTAATGAAAGAGTATTTAATAAGCTACATCATACTGAAATCTGGGTGAAAATTGGCAAAGGATTAGTGCGATACGCTCGAGTGAACTTGAAACTTGATGACGTCATTTTGAAAATTTACTTTTTTTAATTTATTAAGAAATTTGATATCTTTTAATCATTTTTTCAGCATCGCCAACCCATGAAATGACATGAACAACTCATCAGCTTTCAGAATATAAAAAGAAAATGGAGGGTCACCGTCCATCCTGACGAGTAATATCGGAATTAAAATTGGTGGTTTTTTGGCATTGTTGCACTGTATATCGCCATTGACGCGCGCGCGGAATTTCAACTTTGACGGGCCCGTATGACGTCATATTGAGTCGGATTGACTTGAAACTTGGTAGAAGTATTACTTGACATTTCAGGCATCCGATAAACGTCAAAAAACGGGAAATTTCAGTTGCATATGAGCTGTGCGTGCGTATATGTGCGCGCGCGTACGCGTCCGTCCGATTTTTTCAATTTTTCAAAAAATGCTCCAAATGGTCTGAAACGTGTGCAAAAAAAATTTGAGCTCGATTGGAGCATACAAATATTTTAACGCGCGCGTACGCGCGCGTTTTAAGAGAAAATATGAATTTTGAGAATATGAGTAGAATGCGCATAACTTGAAATATATGTGACGTAAATTTCATTGAAAAATTCCATTCCATTGATGAGATATGTTTGAGAATGTGTTTTCATATAATGACGTCATAGTGACGTCACGGTCGACTGATCACTATGATTTTATTAGACCCGTCGTCTTTGGGACATGATACATATATGGTATAAGTTTGAAATTGATAGGAAGAACACTTTCTGAGCTAATCGATACACAAATTTTGTCCAGAAATAAAGAAAGAAGAAGAAGAAGAAGAAGAACACCCAACAAAGAATCCGTACAGATACAGAAGGTGATCCGAGAGGATACTCGGATCACCTAACTAGACTTGGAATTTGTCAACACTGACAAATTAGGTGATCCGATCTATTCGGAAATCAATGATTTACGTCCTGATCCCAATAGGCATGACCATAAATGTTTCATCTGCGTTTAGGGGACATTGGCCGTGTGATGTTTGGATTCTCATTTAGAAAAGGGAGTAAGACCTGCCATCTTTGGTACCGAATTCCGTATACACTAACGAAGATACAGAATGAAGTATATTTGACCTTTGACCCCACTTTGCACAGACAAGATGGCATCTGAGCAAAAATTGGTTATTTTTTGAAATGATTCTTATAACATGGTCTTTGCGTGTGCAAAATATGGGAAAGATAGGACATGTATTCACCAAGATACAGGATTAAACATTTATGACCTTTGACCCTAATTTACATACCCAAGATGGTGTCTGATCAAGTAGCTGTTATTTTATGAAATAATGTACGTAACACAAACTAAACATGTGCAAAATATGGGGGTGATAGAGGCTGTTTTTCTTGAGTTATTGCAAAGAAAGTTGCAGAAAGAAAGAAATATCTCAATACATCGTAGATAAGCTTTAATTTCAACCAAGTTTTTTAACATGATCCCGACATTGTATGAAAGAACTAAGGGTACATGACGATAGCCCAAAGTCTCAGCTACAACCTATTAAAATCTGGGAGAAATTTACCGAAGGGTAAGTGAGCTAGTGCTCGATACAGACAGTCATGTCAATTTTCATTTCCAGATAAACTCCACTCCAATAGAGATAACACGTAAATTGGTCAAATTTGACAAGGTTACTTTCAATCCATTTTTACGAGGTAATGACGTCACCCAATCAAAATTATGATTGAACAAAACAGAAAGAGCAAATAATAAGCTACAACATATTAAAATCTGGGAGAAATTCACCGAAGGGTAAGTAAGCTAGTGCTCGATAAAGACAATCGTGTCAATTTTCACATCTAGAAAAATTCCCTCCCATATAGATAACACGTCATAACGAAGATACAGAAAAAAAGTACATATGACCTTTGACCCCACTTTGCACAGACAAGATGGCATCTGAGCAAAAAGTGATCATTTTGTGAAATGATTCTTGTAACATGGCCTTTGCGTGTGCAAAATATGGTAAAGATAAGACATGTATTCACCAAGATACAGGATTAAACATATATGAACTTTGACCCTAATTTACATACCCAAGATGGTGCCCGATCAAGTAGCTGTTATTTTATGAAATAATGTACGTGACACGAACTAAACATGTGCAAAATATGGGGGTGATAGAGGCTGTTTTTCTTGAGTTATTGCAAAGAAAGTTGCAATAAGAAAGAAATATCTCAATACATCGAAGATAAGTTTTAATTTCAACCAAGTTTTTCGACGTAATGCTGACATTGTATGAAAAAATGAAGGGCACATAACGATAGCCCAAAGTCTCAGCTACAACATATTCAAATCTGGGAGAAATTCACCGAAGCATAAGTGAGCTAGTGCTCGATAAAGATAGTCATGTCAATTTTCATTTCCAGAAAAACTGCACTCCCATAGACATAACACGTAAACTGGTCAAATTTAACAATGTTACTTTTAATCCCCTTTTACGAGGTGATGCCGTCATCCAATCAAAACGTTGTTATTATATGACTGAAAGACCATTTATTAGGCTACAACATATTGAAATTTGGACGAAATCAACAAAAGATTAAGTGAGATATGCCTGAGTGAACTTGAAATTTGATGACGTCATTTTGAAAATTTACTTTTTTTACTTTATTAAAAAATTTGATACCTTTTAATCATTTTTTCAGCATCGCCAACCCATGAAATGACATGTACAACTCATCAGCTTTCAGAATATGTAAAGAAAATGGGGGGTCACCGTCCATCCTGACGAGTAAAATCGGATTTAAAATTGGCAGTTTTTTGGTATTGTTGCACTGTATATCGCCATTGACGCGCGCGCGGAATTTCAACTTTGACGGGCCCGTATGACGTCATTTTGAGTCGGATTGACTTGAAACTTGGTAGAAATATTTCTTGACATTTTAGACATCCGATCAAAGTGAAAAAACGGGAAATTTCTATTGCATATGAGCTGTGCGTGCGTATATGCGCGCGCGCGTACGCGTCCGTCCGATTTTTTCAATTTTTCAAAAAATGCTCCAAATGGTCTGAAACGTGTGCAAAAAAATTTTGAGCTCGATTTGAGCATACAAATATTTCAACGCGCGCGTACGCGCACGTTTTAACAATGCGATGAATTTTGAAAATATGAGTAGAATTCCCTTGAAGTGAAATTAATGTGACGTAAATTTTATTGAAAAATTCCATTCCATTAATGAGATATGATTGAAAATGTGTTTTCATATAATGACGTCATAGTGACGTCACGGTCGACTGATCACTACGATTTTACTTGACCCGTCGTTTTTGGGACATGATACATATATGGTATAATTTTGACATTGATAGGAAGTGGACTTTCTGAGCTAACCTCTGCACAACTTTTGTCCAGAAATAAAGAAGAAGAATAAAGAATCCGTACAGATACAGAAGGTGATCCGAGAGGATTCTCGGATCACCTAATGATGACATGGACAAAATGACAATGTCTATTGTGTTCACACATGTCACTTTATATTTAGCAGGCAAATGTTTCACGGAGCAGCGGCTGCCATTTCTTTCGTTCTGAAGCGATCGCCAATTGGATCAAAAGAAGGCGCCAACGGTTTCGAACATACGGGGGGGGGGGGGGTTGGGGGCGCAGAAAAACCCCCAAACAACCCAAAACAAACAAGATAAGAACAAAACGTAATGATGACGCGGATATATACAAATTTCGGCTCACTCGCTCGTACTAATTTAGAGTATTTTTTAAAGTCTTCAGTTTGGGTCGTCACTAATTATCTCGTAAGAATTGTAAGATTTAATAAGCAAAAAGTGACAAGAATTTCATGTTTTGTAAGCTGAAATACAAAGTTTTTCGGCTCGCTCGCTGCGCTCGCTCGCGCCAAAATTTATCCCCAAAAAAGAGATAAGAACAAAACTTGATGATGACGCAGAAATATACAAATTTCGACTCACTCGCGCGTACTAATTTAGAGTATTTTTTAAAGTCCTCAGTTTGTTGGCATAAATCGTTATCGTCGTCACTATATCTTGATTAGAATAGTAAGATTTAATAAGCAAAAAATGACAAGAATTCCATGTTTTGTTAGCTGAAATACAAAAATTTTCGGCTCGCTCGCTGCGCTCGCTCGCCAAAATTTATTTAAAAAAGAGATAAGAACAAATCGTGATGATGCCGCGGAAATATACACATTTCGGCTCACTCGCGCGTACTAATTTAGAGTATTTTTTAAAGTCCTCAGTTTGTTGGTATAAATCGTTATCGTCGTCACTATATCTTGATTAGAATAGTAAGATTTAATAAGCAAAAAATGACAAGAATTCCATGTTTTGTTAGCTGAAATACAAAAATTTTCGGCTCGCTCGCTGCGCTCGCTCGCCAAAATTTATTTAAAAAAGAGATAAGAACAAATCGTGATGATGCCGCGGAAATATACACATTTCGGCTCACTCGCGCGTACTAATTTAGAGTAGTTTTTCTAAGTCCTCAGTTTGTTGGTATTAATCGTTATCTATAAGGCCGTCACTATATCTTTATTAGAATTGTAAAATTTGATAAGCAAAAATTGACAAGAATTCCATGTTTTGTTAGCTGAAATACAAATTTTTCGGCTCGCTCGCAGCGCTCGCTCGCCAAAATGTATAAAAAAAGAGTTAAGAACAAATCGTGATGATGCCGCGGAAATATACAAATTTCAGCTCACTCGCGCTTACTAATTTAGAGTATTTTTTAAAGTCCTCAGTTTGTTGGTATAAATCGTTATCGTCGTCACTATATCTTGATTAGAATTGTAAGATTTAATAAGCAAAAAGTGACAAGAATTCCATGTTTTGTTAGCTGAAATACAAAAATTTTCGGCTCGCTCGCTGCGCTCGCTCGCCAAAATTTATCAACATTCATTACATTTAAATCACCCTCAAAAAGACCCCTTTTAAGTGCTTGAAAAAGTACATCATGTGGACTGTGTTTAAAGTCCCTACTGGGATGGGGTTGGGGTGGAACATTTTTTCAGAAATTAGGGGCGCAATTTTCGCGCTTGCCCCGGGCGCCGTTTTCCCTAGATACGCCACTGCATTTTAGTAATAATGATATTTCTAATAACTGTATACTGTCATCACTTCGTTTAATATAGGTTCTAGGACAATTACCCCCTGGAAAATTACCCCAGACCCTTCCCCTTCCCCTAATCCTAATCCTGAACTTAATCCTAACCCAAACCCAAAATCTATCCATAAGGAAGGCTAACCCTAACCCTCATTTACACTCTAGGCCTCTAACCCTTGCACTAACCGATATTCAGCTTGGAGTACTCTCCCCTATTGTGGGGGGGGGGGGGGATTGTCGTGATATGATTGTTCCATTCTAGGAAGGACTAACAATACGTAGGCCCTCGTGCATGGTGTCTAAGAACCATTCTAAAATCAAATGGTAACGCAGAAGTTTTATTATCATTGAACGTGTTGAAAAGAGTCAACTTGAGCATTAATGAAAGAAGTTTCCCTTTGAGGCGCGCTACTTACATCTACAGATTAGTTCCTCTATTCCTCTATTTAAAGGAGACCGGATTATTTTCAACTATAAATTAGTTATAGTGAGGACAGAGTTTCAGAATTAGTAATAATTGGAATGAAAAATAAGAAATTTTTCAAAATTTAGAACAAATTGCAATGAGCAAGGATGATGACATGGCAGAGTCACCAAAAAATGTAAGAGTTGGGGCTCAAGGAAGCAGAACAAAAGAAGAATGCATGCATAGATTATACACAGGTGAACTCACAAGCAAGCGGTATTGCAATGGAATTACACTGCTACATTTCTGAAATATGTGAACCTCCTATGTCATCATCCTTGTTCAATGTAATTTGTTTAAGGTTTTTCAAAGTATTGTTTTTCCGCTCAAGAACCACAATAAATTCCACAAATCTAGACATGGAGTTGTGGATTTATGTACTACATGATGTGAAATTATGAAAATCGTCTGGAATGACCCTTTAAGTCTCATTCTGCACCATAATACGATGTATACCTCATCATCAAAAGAGCGTAATTCGGGCGTTTCGCCCCGCTCCGATTTCCGTCCGCTTTTCGCATGGCCGACTTGACTGTGGTCGAGTTGACTTTCGTTGCTTGTTTGCCAGACTCCACGAGCCTATTGAGGACTTCACTGTGCCTAAGCGTGCCGTTGACGCAAATCGATGACGAATTTCCATTGTCTGCTTCCAGTCGTCTAAACTTGCCTGCGGTCTTAGGCAGGACCACTCCAGAATAGTCTGCAAAATGATTCAAGCGTGAAATGTGTTGTTTTATTTTCGTCAATCATTTACATTATAGAAGCGACCAAACGGATGTTTGCAAAACGCTTGTTCCGGCTCCTCTGTGAATGGGGACAAAAGGGGACAAAATAGATATAATATACTATAGTGTGAATTATCAATTTGCGAGAAACTTCAAGAAATGAATGTACCAATATAGTCAATAGGTTTTTATAGTCATTCTATTTTACTATAATTTTTCTGTTTTGTTCCCTCATTGAGTTTACGATCGTAAACTTCTTCGCTCTTTGATATTTGGGCATTTTAGACACCACAATGTATAGACCTCTTCTTCAGAACCATCGCGTACATTTTTGTATTATGACGTTCTTTTTCAGGGTTTGCTTGTTTAATTTCTATTTGAGAAGATGGCTGGATAGCCCGTATTCAGCTGCGCTATAGCTGGTCTTCTAATTTGGTCTATTACTCAGTATTTAATTAGATTTGAGGCGTACCACTTTCCCGGGTTATGCACCCTGCTCTTTGCTTTGAATGAATTAAGAGGAATCTTTTACGTACATGAGTTTTGACTTTCTTGCACACGAGACCTCCATTGTATGTCCTATTAGAGAGACAGAGCGTTTTGCCTCTTACTTCTACTTACACATGTTAGAGGGGACGG
Source organism: Diadema antillarum (assembly GCF_040938485.1). Taxonomy (NCBI): domain Eukaryota; kingdom Metazoa; phylum Echinodermata; class Echinoidea; order Diadematoida; family Diadematidae; genus Diadema; species Diadema antillarum. The sequence continues at coordinate 160,867 of NW_027272495.1, read as the reverse complement.
TGTGATTAAACGCAATTGACGTTCCTTAGTTAGACTCGGGAATCGAACCCGGGTCCTTTGGACCTGGAGGCAGACGCGCTGTCATTGACTGAGCCAATTCACCGCCGTGAAGTATTCTGCAGTCCATGAGCAGGACTCTCTTTTCATTCATATCACACAGTACCAGTTCCAACCTCATAATGATTGTATAGTGTGGTCCTGTAGGCGCAACTCAGAAGGGAACTCCAGCCTTGTCTTGTACCTACCATCGTCAGTTGATTGTACCAAGTTCATCATGTTAGTTTGTGTTGTATAGATGGGGAATGGATAACAAGTACAGACACATCACCTCTTATATTCATTCTTTCTTCTGCTGCTGATAATGAACAGAGCGACTAAAAAATGTCAACATTCTGTACGTGGAAACTTGGTTGTCCTCTCTCTCTCTCTCTCTCTCTCTCTCTCTCTTTCTCTCTATTTATTTATCAAACCATCTATTAATCTATATATCTCTTGAGTAAGAGAAGTGTATGATTACAGGAGACCCCCATAACGCTTGGCTGCAATTGAAGGTAGTTACAACAAGATGCTATGCATCACAAGACGGTATCAATCATGTATACGAGTTGGCAGACCACAGACCTTGAACAAAAGCATTTGCAGAAACCGGAATGCATAAACCATAAGTGAGCAAATCAATAAGCCTAAATGTTATTAATCTCCGTAGAACGAACGGCACCATACCCGGTAATTCTGTATACATTCCAAAAAGAACAGAACTAAAATTTCTCCAAAAGGGGATTACTCGTGCAAGAATAAAAAAGAGCACTTTTCATATGAAAAAGGGGAGAGGAAAAAAAGAGCACGCACAATAGCAACATGTGTTGTTCATTTCAGACGTGATTTCTCACGAGCCTGAATTCATTGAACCGAAATTCATTGAACCGAGTGAAGTTACTCACGAAAATGTCGAAAATGTTTAAACGCATGGAGCTCCGGTCCCATTCTGCTCGCCGAGTAGCCCACCGACAACATTACGGCGGCCAGTGACTGCAAGGCGATGATGACCACCATGCATGTTTTCATTCTCGATGACATCGGGGAGTTCATCACGGTTTCCGGCGCCATGAAGATCGAAGGAGGCAGCGACACCAGCAGTGGCCGCTGGGTCGGATGACGGTGTGTCTGCGCACCAACAGATCGCGACGATGGTCTCACTCCGTGTAGGCTTGTCTGCTACCTCTCACTGTTAAAGAAAGCCATGCGGACTGTTAGGGACTGTTGCTCTCATTGCTGCTAAACTGATAACATGCGATATCGCCCACTCTTTCAACACAAAAGAAAAAATGAGGAAAAAAAGAGAGGATAACATGACATTTTCGCTCAATTTAGCACATTTCTGAACACTTGTATGACTTTTCTACACACATCTAGAGACATTTTTACCAATATTCATTGGTAATGATAGATTATGTCTTCATGGCAGTCATCCTGATCTATTCACACGATGATTTTCTACCGAAACTGACATTTACCTACGTTTCTTTTGTAATTCCTACTTAATGACTAGCTCTTTTCTAACTAAAGATATAGCAAATAGAGATGCCCACGTTAGACATCGAACCAATGTGGTCCTCTTTAACGAAATGACCCGGTGACTATCAGAGCAAATACATGGATGACGAACCGATTCGATACAATGGAAACCAGTTTCCAGACCGCGGTGAAAGAAGAGAAAAGGCACCAGAGAGAGAAACTGATTTTACTTTGTATAGCAAATAGCCGTTCAAGGTTACAAAATCATTTGCACGAAGTAATTATTATTACGTTCATATACGTATTCACGCTTGATCGACTGCCCGGCCAGGAATATTATTATACAGTGGCGGATCCATGGGGGAGCGCACCGGGCTCGCGCCCCTCCCACCTTTATTATTATTTTTTTGTTAAAACAAGAGAAATAAAAAGAAAAAAGTGGGGCATCCCCCCCCCTTTAATTTTGTAAAGGCGCCCTCTCTTTACGGAATTCCTGGATTCGCCCCTGTTATAATGGGTGGGCCACTTGCTTTCGGTTGTAGGATGTTGTTGTTGTTGTTTTTTTTTTTTTGACGCGTTTTTCAATTCTTCTGACCCTGGTACGTGTTCCTGAAGTGACGCATGAAATCTTCACTCTCAAATCTCTGCTGTTCCTGATATGAAAAGAATCCTGAAGGAAAGAAAGAAAAAACGACGACGTTGTGCCAGCAAATCATGCTGTATTTATACAGGATATTTGTTTCTTTGCTTATTATCATCTTCCCATGAAGTTATGATAGTCCAATTTCATGCAAGGCTATAGAATAACATAAAAAAGAATCTTTTGATGTTCTGAAGACTGTAATTGAATAAGTCCCCCGGTAATGACGGATTTTCATGTCGAATTTTATGTGACCTTTTTTGCCATATCTTGGTGGTGTAGTACAAATTGTAGTAGTTCAGACATCCAGCGAGGTTCAGGGAACCTTTCAATATCGGAGAAAGCAAGGTGGGATTACTTTGACATAGGAAAAGATGACAAGGATCATTTATGACTTTATTGAATGTATATAGATTAGAAACTTCTGTCAAAAGTTTTAGCTGAAAAAATGGAGGGTGTATTAGATAAGGTAATCAAACCAAATCAGGCGGGATACATGAGAAATAGAATGATCAATGGTGTAGAAGCTATCATATTGATAGATGGCATTAGTCTTACTTTTATTTTTATTTTTTTGTCTTTGCTTGAATAACAGCATAAAGAGTTTTTTTTTTTTTTTTTAACTGCGGTTGCTTTAAAAAAAAAAGGCGTTGAATTCGTTTTTTACCACTTTCGATTCAAAGGAGATAGGAACCATAATCAACCTACGACGACCCCAAAATGGACAGGTGAAAAGCACTCGACTTGTACGACCTGTCGTAAATTTCGACTTATACAATGCAATGAACACAAGGTCATTATGATCATATCCATCCGAAACAATAGTATTTATTATTTTTTTCGACTTACCAGTTACCATACTTTTCGTCTCGTGCGAGAAGGATTTACGCGAGGTTGACCGTACACAGTTTTGACGACTCCTGTACCAATCGGTTACAGATTTGCATTATGACACGAGTAGCTGTGTAGGATTTATGAAGGGGGAATTCAAGTACATGTACGTATGTTATTTCGACGTGGCGTTGTGGAATTTAATAGGCAAAGGGATCCTCATTCGCCATATTGATCTTGTGTTTGAAATCCTTATCAGTCTTCTCAATTCTTAGGTGCTTATTGATTACATCATTATTTTGCTGTAAAATAAGGCCTAAAACCCATTGCATATTTGAAAAGCTTAGGGTGAAACAGAAGACATGGTTTATGTTTGGAGAATTTGTGATGTAATTTTGAAAAGTAGTAGAGATGATTGATCGTGGGTGTCTAGCACACCTCGTCAGTCAATTAATGTTATCTGGAAATTTGTACGAGAAATGCATTCGGTATGATGACATAATTTCAAGATGGTCAGCACATTATTTTTTTTTTCACCGATTGCAATCAGAGCTATAGTTTTAAAAAACGAAGTTACAACTCCAATCCCAAAGCTCAGGGAATTCTAGTTTAAATTGCTTCACGGGGAACTTTACACAAACGTGCACCTTTTAACTGAAATCTCGGTTTGTTACCACCAAATCAAAATACTTAGTATTGAGACAAATTGGCGCGATTTTTACGAATTTATGGTATACAAGTGCGGAAACTTAGGGACAGGGGATTATCCACACACTTAATTTGGAACAATAATTCATGAAGGCATATCAGGGAATTCTTACAAAGAAAGGATCTAATACAATTATATTAATGCACATTTTATATTCAGCGAGATTGAAGGGGGAATACTGAGCTCTCAAAAATACAAGACATTGTTTTTATTGTGAAGAAGGAGAAAATGAAATAGAAATCAAAAGAGGACCGATGGGAATGCAGTTGTTAAAGTCATAGTAATGTATTCACACGTGTCGATAAAAATGTGAATAACTTATAGAACTCCGGCTGATTTTCAGATATGTTTGAACAACTTAATTATAGGTGTACTGGGTACAGAGTTTCAGAATTGTAATCAGGATGATGAATATGAATGTTTTCAAAATTGATAAAAATCATGATGAACAAGGATGATGACAATGTCATGGTAGCTTCACCTTATGGTTGGGGGCTGAAGGAAGCGGAACAAAAGGAAAAAAAAACATGCGTAAATTCTACATATAGGTGAACTTGTTAAATAAGCGGCATGGTAATGGAATTACATTGCTACATTTCTGAAATATGTGAGACGCCTTTGTCATCATCCTTTTTCGGTGTAACTTGTTTTGGGTTGTTGTTTTTCGAAGGATTGGTTTCTCTACTCAAGGACCACAATAAATTCCGCAAATCTATACATTGAACTATGTACTACATGATGCGAAATTATGAAAATCGTCTGGACTTCCCTTTTCCCCCTTTTTCACATAAATAAATGTTGTTTTCAAATATGGGATGCTTCAACAGGAAGGTTCTTTGGCGCTTTTGTTTGGATTTTAATACGTGAGAGTCAGCCACCTGAACTTTTAAACGTTTTTCTTTCCATCATTTTACATAAATAGATTCAGTCTGGCATCTGGCAGCTTCTGTTAGAGCGAACAAGACCCCTGTACCTATTCAATTGTCGGTTTCTATAATGAGCCGTATAAGAAAGAAATCATAAGCAAAGTTCATTCAATCGTTAACAGAATCGTCAATCGTCGTCTAGGTGCAATCAGGGATGTGTAAAAAGGAGAGACAACTCTTCGTAACTCATGCAAACACATGTTTGTGTTCAAAGCGTTACAATGGGATGTCTAGCATTCCACTATACGCTTTGAAGTCATGCTCGGCACCGCTCTAGTTGCAAGACGAAGTTCGGAGACGAAGATCGCATTTCACCTTTCGTTGAATTACAAGCTTTATTTCCCCGTAAAATTTTAATTGAAATACTGTAGTTTAGGAAAGAATTCAATGTTATAAACATGTATTTCTAGTTTCTTCGTAATGCGCAAATCGAAATGAAAAGAAAATTAGGCCCTCTTAAAAACCTAATATTTTTCTATAATGCGTACATTTCCGCATGTTAGTTTTCTATCCTTTAATCAGGGATATTTTGATCTTTCAAATAAAGTACTCCGCTAAAGCGTGCTCCAGCGTGCTTTTAAACTATTTGCTGTTTAAATTGTCAGTTGTACACTGCATTTTGATTCACTGCTACAATTCAAGGTACACAAATTCATTGTTGCCATCACATTGAAAGAGAGAGAGAGCGAAATGCAGTAGGGGCAAGTATTTCTAGATGTGAGAGCGCTAGTCCCGATTATTGATGCTCTCTTTTGTCAAAGTACCTGATTTCCACCTGTAGTTAAGCGCATAACTTCTCGGCGGTGCCGCGCATGACTTCAAAGGAGAGCAGGAGTTGTCTCTCCTTTAGCTCCCTGATGCTATAGAACAATGTGTGTAGATGCATAATTATGACTGTGTTGTGTATACTGTTATTCCTATCTTTATCTCTCCTTTTCCCTTTCCCTCTATCCCTCTCGTATCTCTACTCCACCTCTTTTCCCTATTGATACTTGTTTTGAGAATCACTCTTATAATGTTATATTTTTTCCATATTTCTGCAATTTTGAATAGAGATATTTTGAAATTATGAAATGTATTTATTATTTTTTTTTTTTGGGGGGGGGACAGCTAGAGGAACGATTATGTAAATTTGATGTTGTTATTTGGGCGATGTTTAAAGAAGGATGTGGGTCACGGGGTCTTGGAGTATGGGTCGGGGTCGGGTGAAAGTGAAAGGGTGCCCAAGTATTTTTTTATGGGATAATCTAGTCATTAGAATGAAATTTGGTTCAGAAATATATAAATAGTTGATATAATTATATTTGCGGGTTGTGCCTTACATTTCTAAATATCTTATTTTTGGTTATTACTAGTCATGTGAAATTGATGTCGCATTGAAGATGTTTTGTAGTTTTATAGGAGGAATAGTGAGATATGGCAGAGGCAAACCAGTCGTCACAGTATTTTTCTTTATATACACTACCTATATAGTTCTGTTTGTTTTGGCAAATGTGGAATACGTCCTTTTTGCGATGTGTATGTTATATAATGTCGGATATTGCTCAACCTATTGATTTGTGTAATTACGGTATTTCCTCACTCATTTTCATCATAAATAAATAAATGCTTTATTTTATAACTGTCTGAAGGTTTGAATTTGTCTGTATATAGTATTTGCAATGTTATACGCAATTTTGCCCCTGGGCTACGAGATATGATACGAATAAATAAACCTTTCTTTATACAGAACAATAAAACGACGATATATATATATATATATATATATATATATTTTTTTTTTTTTTTTTGCAAAACTACACAGGTTCTACAAAGTTCGTACTTTGAAACAAGTAAAATAGTGTTTCAATGACGTGCAGACGTTTCACAACCTCATGATTCAGTTACGGGATTCAATTCAATTTAAGCAATATTGTTACTCTTTTTTTCCCAATAGAATATACATTAAAAAAAAAATCGGTGAAATGGGGCATGCATTTGAATATTACACTAGAAGAATAATAACAATACGTTCATGTCTATGATCAATACCAGAAGAGACATACCCGGCATTCACACCACGTACCGAATTTCCTTAATTTGAAACAATTTTGAAATTAAGAAAACCTAAATAAACCTAAATCAAGTTTGTAATTAAGCAAATTTGCCGTGTATATGGAAACTGGAATGGCGGAGGGTGATTTGAAACTTGAAGGTGTAATTTACCATTTGCAGATGAAACAAAAACCCAGCATTAGTGCTTTGAAATAGTTATAATTATGATTTAGGGATAGAAACAACCACTGTAAAAATTTGAACGTGTAAAATCGACGTTAAGCATACTTAAATATACAAAATGATAACAAAAGTTACAATAAAATATGTTTCCTGACTAAGCCGTCTACAGTTACGGTTTATTGAGAAAAATACAGATATCTCCTTATATTTTAGGCTTTATCGCAAATGATAGGATATTTATGTACAACAGACCTACACATACAATGCATTAATTGTCGTATCTTGAATCTGTTTTTAAATCGCTGTTCCCAAAAGTAAACAGGACCTTTAATTACAATTAAGTTTCAAACCACGGTCCGGAGGTGTTTTTCAATCACGTTTCGCCAGAATTAAGCTACGAAACTAACGTGTGAACGTGATTGACCTCAATAGGGGGCGTAGCTTACGTGACCCTTCAACCACTTCCGGAGAAAACCCGCGCTACTCTGCAGGCTACAAGAGTATACAACTTGAAAAGGAGCCGCACCTCCCCTCCTCACTCTGAAATTCAAAACCGCAGAATCTTTGAAGCTTCTTCCTGCGTGTGAACGGACGGTGATTTGAAACTAATCGCAAACAAGTTTGTAATCAAGTTTGTAATTAGGGAACTCGGTACGTGTGAAAAGGGCCATAGGGCATACAGACCATAGAGATTGTTCTCAGTATATTTCTGCGATACAGACCCACTCCATCAGACTATGCTTGTTGTAATTATGTTTGTAACAACGAACAGTAGAATCGACTCACAGAAGACGATCAAATACCTATATTTGAATTTTCGACCGGGAGTTCATCCTCTTCTCGTGAAGTCCATTTCAAGTTCAGTTGAATTGAATTCATTTTCCCATTTTTTCTTCCTCTGAACATAATATAAGAAAATGATCTTGAGTGTAGGTATAGTCGTTAACTGCAATACTGAAACTGATGGTAGTTAATAAATTAAAAGCATAAGCAGATTTCCAAATCAAACTTATTGTATTATTCATGGTAAGAGGTTTTTCGCCAAATACATGTATCATCATAATGCATATTAAATCTCCGTCACATCCTTCTATTATGATAATTATAATGTAGGTGCATTATTTTGTTCCTCAAGTCATAAGATAATTTGCACAGGACATTCTGCTGCGTTGGTTCGCGATTAACATAGATACAAATATTAATTATTGACTCTTGATTACTATAGCTTTCACGTACCAATTTCAATGACAGCAACAGTGAAATGAATAAGAAATTGTGAAAGCATGACATCGTCAACTTGTTGATTTGAATATTCGTAAGAACTGGTCAAGAAATGTTTTTCCCCCAATAAAGTGACATTTCAAAATGTCATATCTTCCTTATTTCTAATCCGATTCGTGTCATTTTGTATCGTTCTGTAGGGAATATACGTATGTCTCTTTCTTTTGAAATTTATTTATTTGGGGGATGGATTTTCTCTTTAACATCTCATTACACTGTAATCGTATATGAATCAATATTAAATCAATGACGATCACGAATATGTCTCTTGGAATACAATTCCCAAGGTATTATAGGCATCATAACTTGTGGTAAAGTAATCAATATAGGAAACTACATTAGCTGTAAGAAAAAAAAAAGTAGTACTGATTTATTTCTATATACTTCTCTTTATGTCCAGACGCATCGAATTATTGAAATAATTCGAATCATTCCCAGTAAAGCGGGGTTCCCACTATCACGATTGGCGCCACGATTGAAATCGTGGTCTTAATCGTGCAGCAAGCGTGATGGTCTTATCAGATCGTATCAGATCTTAAGGTCAATCGTGGCAATCGCGTTAATCGCAGGAAAATTTTGGACGGTTCAAAAATTTTCTACGATTAACACGATTAGTTTTTGATCGTGATCATCGCATCAGATCGTCTAGGATCGTATCCAAACGCAGCAAATCTCTTCTAATCGTGCTTCTTAATCGTGTTGATCGGGATCGACTTTTTCACTTCACTTCCGCTTATTATCATTATTATTTTTTGCCCATTTGCTCTTATTTTACTCATAAATTGATTTATTTTGTATTCTCATAGGTGGTAGCCTACATCTTTAGATTATTATTTCCAAACGGTAAATTGTATGACGGTGTGGGGTTAATTGTCGTAATGTGTAAGGTGCATTATCAAAATCATTTTTTTATGACTTCATAGAATGAAAATTGTATTACAGATTTTTAGATGTTTTCATAAACTATGTTAATGATGTTTTCATTAATGAGTTGCTATTACCATTATACAGACACACAAAACAGGATATGGGATAACTTTTGTAACGAAAACAAAAAATGAGCAAAAATAAAATGGCAATTGTATGTCTGCACGTATTGACTGACGTCAGTACAAAGATGAGAATAATTTAATGAATCGTGCTTGAATGGGTACATATCAATGGCAAATGATTAATTTTTAAAAGTATATTACAGAGTTGTTGGGTTTTTTTTGGGGGGGGGGTGCAGTATCCTGCTGTTTGTGTATTGTACATAGCATATAGTAATTAAGAGTTGTTGTTTCATCAGCCATCGTTTGACCCCTTTACATCTATTTTGACACTTTTCAATGTCTTTTTTTGTATGTTTGGTAGAGCATAATTTTAGAGGAAAATTTTTATTTTCAACTCTCATTATTACTGCAAATGTAAAATTATGACAATGAAGATCACTCTTATTATTTTTCACAGTTAGTTATTCAATAAGTGTAGCAATATAACCCCTGCGAAATAATTTTGCGTAAAACCTCCTTTTTTGTTAAAAAGTGGCATCATTTTGATTAGGGAGTCACTTTTCTGTTATGTATGTGTATCAGTTATGTTAAACATTGTTAAGTAAAACACTAAATCAAGAAGAATAAACCAAACTTTTGATAACCCATGAGATAACGACATTTTGAAATAAAAAGGCATATGATACATACACTTTGCGAATGTGAAATTGAACACATAAGCAATACTATCCATTCGGCCAACTTTCTTATATCGAGCGTATAGACATTATAACACATAATACTATGTTACATGATATTCAAAATGATCCCATCCTCTTTCTTAGCTTCCATTTCATCATATGATTATTTTCTTCATGTATTGGAGAGAGAGGTCATTTTGTCTTGCTGGTTTTTTTTTTTCTGGGGAAGAGGGGCAATCATCTGATCTTATGTATTTGGGTTCGTTATTTCATTTTTGTGAGGGGGGAGGGTGAGCATATCGATTTAATAATCTATTAATTTCTTTACGTTTAATATTAGACGAGGGAATATCTGAGGTTATGGCTGGCCTGGGTGCTTCTTTCTCTCTGATAACATAATCGTCATAAGCAACACTGCAAAGGTTACGTTGTCATCATCGTCAACCTGTCAAGCCTTGCCATCATCAGTGGTTGTGGATAAGATTAATAGGCCTAATCACTCTGCATAATTTAATGGAAACAATGAAATCCATCGTCAGCCGGACTATAATATTCCCATTCGGGTCCAATCGCGCCTTAAATGGGGGTCGCTTCTGATCCCGATCGTAAAAGATATCGTATCTTATCTCAGCAGCCCGTATTGGTTCGCGGTATTCGTAGTGGAACGTATCAGTACGTTGCTGCACGTACCAGATCGGGGATCCTGATCGTAATGGTCATGTTAGATCGGTACCAATCGTGAACTCAATCAGGACAATCCTGTCGGATCGTATTTGAACGGCAGACCAGATCGTGACAGATCGTATCGCTTGAAATAGACCAATCGTGACCATATCGCATCCAAACGTACCAACGCGTATTGACTCGCATAACCTCGTATCCACACGTGAAATTTCAGTCGAGTTCAACAAATTTTCCACGATCAGTTACGAATGTCCAATCGTGGCGTTCGCAAAGGATCGCACGATAGTGGGAACCCCGCTTAAGGTGAACATTTCTGTCCTATTCTTCAAGCAAGTCAGATCTCCCAAAAGAGTATACCCTTCAATTCTTTTTAAGTGAATGTGACCAATGGAATGAGATCTGCCAAATTGATTTAGGCACATTTGCACGAACACTAAACAGGCTGTGACACTTAAGTCAGGATCCTTACTATTATATCAACCAATTTCTTCGGACTCGAAACGTCATAGGGTTTGTTAATGTCGCCCTCTGGTGTTATCGGGCTGCGCATAATAGGATTTGCACAATATTTGATAAACTGGATCTTGGCGGCAGTGACTGAAGTTTCCAAAGAATATCATTCCCACCACATTATGATCATGCCCTTCTTTGTTGGCGATACATACCGCACACAACATCCTTATGTCTCTCTGCCTTACTGGATGTCTTTGGGTGCGTTTATCAACTCTTTTTCTCGGCAGAAACAGGTTTTCCAAACGGCTTGCAGGGAATTTTTACGAGATGATAAACGCAAAGCTGTTTTGAAAGCCTTTTCGGAAAGCCTTTTCGAAAGCCGCAAATTTGTGCTTTACTTTCCGAAACAGGTTTCCTAAACAGGAAGCGAGATAAACGCAAAGCTGTTTTGAAACGGCTTTGTACTGCAGTTACGAACCATGCACGTCGTATATGACCTCTTCTCCTCGGGTCTAATTGCGCAATGCAGCTGTGCAGTGACAGGCCAGTTATCGTGTTCGCGAAGAGTTGATAAACGCAACTATTTAGAAAGCCTTTTCTAAAGGGCTTTGGAAACGGCTTTTAAAAGCCGTTTAAACAGGGGAAAGATGATAAGCGCAGCCTTTGTTGTGATCTATATGAAAATAACACTGCTTGTTACGTAATCATTAACCCCCTTTCACCTCAATAATAAAGTCTACATAAATATTCCTTCTTGCTTGCACTCCTATTAGTAGAGCAGATAAGCCCTCAAAATCACGTGAATTGTGCAAAATTTGACTAAAGCATGAAACTTTCACCAGTGTTAGTACATACCATAAGATTTATTTTAAGATCGGGATGTAAGTCTGATTTGACCTCTGATGACCTCCAGAGGTCAATGTACTTTAGATATCAGAAAATCGATGTTTTTAGACATTTGCGAATGATATATGTGGTTATGTTGCACTAAACATGCATTTATACCACAGAGAAATCATTTCCAGATTCAACAGAGCACTGACAGGTTTTTACCTTTGACCTTTGATGACCTCCAGAGGTCAATGAACTTTAAATATCAAAATATCGATGTTTTTAGACATTTGTGAATTATATATGTGGTTATGATTCACTAAACATGCATCTATACTTCAGGGAAACCATTTTCTGATTCCAGAGAGCATTGACAGATTCAACCTTTGACCTCTGATGACCTTTGGAGGTCAATGACCTCAAAATATTATATTGATCTGTGATGTCATTGGTTAATGGTAACCATTGTTAAGATGTACAAAACAAGCATATCTGTCTTACAATGAAATTGTCTTCATATTCTAAAGAGCAGACAGGTTTCTACCTTTGACCTCTGATGACCTTGAGAGGTCAATGACCTCAGAATATCAGAATATTGAAGTATGACATCATTGGTGAAAGGTCAAACATGGTAAAGATGTACAAAACAAGCATATCTGTGTACAATGACATCGTCTTCATATTCCAAGGCACACAGACGAGTTTCTGCCTTTGACCTCTGATGATCTCGAGAGGTCAATGACCTCAAAGTATCAGAATAGTTTGGCATCATCAATGGTAAACATGATGATGTATAGAGAGCACTCGTAGGCCCTGTTTATTAACGAGCCATTACCGTTCACCTATGAAAATCACTCAAGGTCAAATACCTCGAATGAAATGTGAGGATGTTAATATTGATATTGCGATAGTTAATAGTTAATAATTGTTTGTGATGTAGGGCTTACAAACCATGCATTTCTGTTACCAAAAAAGTGGCTACTCATTCCGCAGAACTTTTCAGGTAATTATCTAAGTCGGGTATGTGCACAGAGCAAGGGGTGTCGATCTGTTTTCACGTGGGGGGAACTTGGAAAATATGTAAAAGCATAAGTTCATGGTGCAAAGCAATGAAGCGGAGGGGGAGGGGAGGATGTGGGTGGGGGATTGGATTTTTGCAGGTTTAGACCTAAAATCAGTGATTCAGTGTAGCTCTTGTTTAATGTGTGCGTCATCACTTATACGGAAGTTGATGGGGTGTGGGCGCATCTCACCTACCCTCCTCCCAAAGACAAAGTTTTTTTTTTTTAAAGAATCTGATGCATACGTTTTGGGGAATATTTGGAAAATTATGGATCACCAAGGTGTACCAAGTCTATATGGATGGGAACCCAGCAAGCGCAGCGTTGGCGAGGGTAGGGTATTCCACTCCCATTCGAGAGAGCTCTTGTATTTTGAGAAATGAGATTCAACGACCTGGCACACAGGCACTTTTGAAGGAATACCTCGAAATTTGTAGCAAAAAGGTGTAGTAAGTCAGCCATCTATGGAGGGAGACCAATCGACAGAAGGATGTGGGTGGAGGTATCCCCCTCCCACATTATGGAGCTTTTGCATTCTTTTGTTTGCAATTCAATGATCTCGTGCCACTCTTGGTTGAACTACCATTTTGAAAAAAAAAAGTCCATACCCAAATGTGTACCCATAATCAATGCATGGAGGAGAGGTTGATACAGCGAGAGGAGGGTATGAAAGGGGCTGTCCCCCAATCCTTCCCATGCGAGGGAGCCTTTGCAGTAAGAATAGAAATGTAAAACAAAATCTAGTATACACATTTATGATGGAATATTTGGGAAATTATCAGTAAAAGGAGTGTACCAAATATAAGGGCAGAAACCGAGAAGGGATTGTTAATTGAAAGATACACTTCCCCCTCCAACAAGAGGGATTTTCTTTAATATGTCGGAACTGAAATTAAAGATCTAGTACATAATTTGTGATGATATAGAACAAAAATGGGACAAAAGCACTGAGCGTATATGGAAGGGGACATAACGAAAGATAGTGTGGGGGAGGGGGTATGCAAAGGAGATTCTGCCTTTTAATCTGGTGCATACTATAGCTGAAATGTTCAGTGACAATTCATTTTCTGTCAAAAAAGTGAAAAAAAATCTCCATCTCAGGAAATACTTGGAGGTAAAGTTTTATGTCCCCACCATTCCCCCTCCCATATTTTCTCGGGAGGCGGGGCAAATGCCTCTTGCCCTCCAAAATGAACAATCGTGCATATATAGGAAAGCCTTTTCATCTTTGGAATTCAAATAAAAATATCTCTTAAAAACATTTTTCATAGAATAAGGGAAATTATCATTCCCCAAAGTATGTTATATCTGTGGAAGGAACCAAGCAGGGGGAAGGAGTCTATCGAAAGGAGATATCCCCTCTCACAGAAGGGAGATTTTGCATTTCAGAATTAAATTTTAACAATCCGATGCACACTTAAAGTGAAAAACTTGGGCAGTTTTCTGTCTAAAAAGCAAAAAGCAAAAAACAACAACAAAACATAGTTCACATCTCAGAATTTAATGGGGTGGGGGTCAACTATCCCTGCCACCACCCCACCCCTCCTCCAAACTGATGCCCCGGCATGTGCATGTGTTTTATTCCACTTGTTGAAAAGAAGAGAGAGTTTTAAGAAACAATATTGTTCAGTGGTCGCTATCCCAGTCAAGTAAATTGTTTATCAATAAGGTGATTTCCTTCACCTGTATACCTTAAGATGATGTAGGCCTGGTATTTGCCTTGCACGTTATTACATCTATTTCTTTTTTTAGTATTCTCGTTTATATTTTGATGTGAAAGTTGTTTACTTTGCCACGATTTTATTTGTACATAGAAAAAATAATCCAAGACTGAAAATGAAACTGATACAATATTTAATGATTGACATGATGCACATATTGTGTATTTCTATAGCAATAAAAGTGAGCAATTCAAACGGCGTGTACTCATTTCACATGAACATTAGCGATGATCCTCTGACCTCTGGAGGATATTGAAAGATATGCATCAAAATGTAAGAATATTGATGTCTGGTCTCATTGGTTTGTAATGGCCAGCTTCTTATGAAATAATGATTATATCTAAAAAAATGCATTTTGTGTGTGTGTGTGTGTGTGCGTGTGTGTGTGTGTGTGTGTGTCCAAAATTGTATGCAGAGTATTCCACACACAGTTCAATTTTGACTTCCATCTAGGACGATGAGCGGTTACTTTTTTCTCAACTACACTGTAATATCAAAATCTATTGAAAAAACACTGTGGCGGCTGGGTCTAACACATTATCATTCCTTTTCGTTGGAGATCCATGCGGGATGGTCAAAACAAACATAAAAAACAGATATCTCAGACCTAATTGTTATAACAAAGCATCATATCCTCATATACCCAACCCAACCCTCTATGCCCAGACAATGTAAACCACCCCATGGACTTACTTGGAGCTTTAGAATATCCTTTGTCAACAGAGAGAGACATCCAAACCTTTGCAGTGCCGACTAAGATCTGCCATGGAACTGATTGGTATTGGCTCTGCATCATTGACAGCAGATCTCGTTTCCTATTCTCCTTCTTCTTCTTCTTCTTCTTCTTCTTCTTCATTATACTGTGTAATCTTGTAATATTCTGCCATGGGGCCTTTTCTTAATTGGTTAAAGAAGGTATCCAAAGAGCTATATGAAGCAAAAAACAACAAACAAATGCAAAAACAAAAAGAGAGACATATGTATCTTTAATAACAGAGCTGAATATTGAGTATCTCTCTCCTGAAGTGTTTCAAAGAGATACAAGAGACAGTGGCCGAGAGTAGCCGTCACCTTTTTTGGGAGTAGGCCTACTTTGTGTTCTTGCAAATGATGCCTGACATTTTGGTCATTTGCCCTTTTTGAAGAATGCAGCAATAGAGCCACAACTTCCTGCGGAGTGGATATTGTGGGGTTCTTGATGCAGAACATCATTGCTGAATTTGCCTGTGCTGTACTTTCTTACAGGGATTGCCATTGTAGTTTTGTTTTGTTTTGCTTTGGTTTTTTTTTCAAGTGTGGCTGTAACACTGCTTGTTTTGCATATGATGGTCATTGCAGCTAAAGAGTGCATATCTTCTCTGGATCATTCCAAACTTCATGATGTTTCACCTGGGTGAATGGATCCCAGATGATGCATGCATATTCCAGGACAGTCCTGAGCGGCATGGAGTAGCAAAACACCTGAACTTTATGATACTCGTATCTTCGTCTGGAGAGAGTCTTTGGTTGAAGTATAACCTTTTTAAGCTGCTGTGGCAATTTGATTCCAGCTGAGCCTCCTACTGGAACTCCAAAATATTTTGCACAATCCGCTTTCTCCATGGTTTGCCATGAATGCTTATCTATTCCCTGGGTAGGTCTCGGATGGCAATAGCTAGTTGCAATACACAGGATTGCTTCATGTGGAATGCATGTTGGGCCTCACAGTATGTCGAAGTTTTCAAGATGGTCCATGATGTCGCAGCTGTGGACTGTATACTCCAGGACCATGAGTCATTCATCGCAGTCATACTGTAACAACCCACCAGCTTTACACTAGCCAATACAGGCCCACCAGCTGGAAACTATGCAAATATTGCCCATGAGCTTGACACTTAGGCAAACCAGTCCAATAATGAGTCCGACAAATGGGGGAAAAGATCTATGAGACTTACACTGAATAGATTAAACACTCTGTATATCAGTCTCGTGGGCCTTGTTTTCCTCGAGTGTCGAGATAATGGCCATATTTGCCTATATTTGCTAGTCTACATAACTAACCCAAACATAACAGTTATATTTGAGGTCACTGCCATCACTCAAGAAACTTAAGCTTTATTTCTGAAGTAATTGACCTCTCACATTTCAGAGACCTGTTACTATAAACCAATGCTCTGTGGAATATGCATACATACTTTGATCAAAACGTCAATGCGTGATTTGTACATGATTAAGCATATACGATTACACCAATGAAGCCAAACATCAATACAGGTAAGCCTACACATGTGACCTCAGTGACCTCTCATTGTCCTGAGAGGTCAAAGTTGGATATAATGCACAGGCTAATGACCAATGTTCCATGGAATGACAAGATTCTTCTATTATAGCATAAATGATTGTACATCGGGTATTACAAAGTTGACCATTGACTATACATAGAATATCAATATTCTGATATTTTGAGGTCATTGACCTGTCACCTTCCTCAGAGGTCAAAGGTAGAGACACGTGAGTAATTTCTCTTGCTCTGTGGAATAGGAAAACAATTCAATTGTAATACAAATGAATATAACATCTAAATCATGTTTGTCATCAACCAATTGCACCAAATATCAATGTTCTGACATTTTGAGGTCATTGGCCTCATCATAGGTCATCTGAGGTCATCAGAGGTCAAAGGTAGAAATCTGACTCGAAAGGCTTAGTTGAACATTGAGGCAATTCCTCTTACAAAAATTAGTTTTTAGTACATAATTATCGTGTTTCAGTTATGAGTGACGCATTAAAATATCAATTTTCTGACATTTTGAGGT
This sequence comes from Diadema antillarum, assembly GCF_040938485.1. Taxonomy (NCBI): domain Eukaryota; kingdom Metazoa; phylum Echinodermata; class Echinoidea; order Diadematoida; family Diadematidae; genus Diadema; species Diadema antillarum. The sequence continues at coordinate 143,531 of NW_027272495.1, read as the reverse complement.
CATTGACCTCTGGAGGTCATCAGAGGTCAAAGATAGAAACCTGACAGGGCTCTGTGGAATATAAAGACAATTTCACTGTGAAAAATTAAGTTTTTGTACATCATTACTGTGTTTTATCATTAACCAATGATGCAAAATATCAATTTTCTGACATTTTGAGGTCATTGACCTCTGGAGGTCATCAGAGGTCAAAGGTAGAAACCTGTCAGGGCTCTGTGGAACATAAAGACAATTTCACTGTGACAAAAATTAAGTTTTAGTACATCATTACTGTGTTTATCATTAACCAATGACGCAAAATATCAATTTTCTTATATTTTGAGGTCATTGACCTCTAGAGGTCATCAGAGGTCAATTCAGACTTACCTCCCGATCTTAAAATTAATCTTATAGCATGTACTAACAATGGTGAAAGTTTCATGCTTTAGTCAAATTTTGCACAATTCTTCGGCTTATCTGCTCTACTATATGAATTATTTTGCTTCTATCATGTTAGTTACACCCTACCCGATGAAGGTATAAAATTGTCATCATGATCTCTGTATGAACTTTGGTTTGAATTCCATTGTGTTCTTTTACAACTGTATAGATTTCAGCTCTGCTCGCTACGTAATATAGGTATTTTGATTTTCGATTTCGATTCGCCAAAATGATTCAGACAAAGTTAAGATCGAGGCCTTAATCTTGACCTTATACTGGTATATGCGTTTTCTGTCGATTAAGCTCTTTTGAGTGGTTGTTAGTTTCTTCTCTCTAATCTGAATAAGAACTGCACCCATCCACCCCTACCCTTGTGTTATTTTTTACATTCCATATAGCCAGGGTTTTAAAAAAATCCACACGCATTCCACATAAATTATCTATTGATTCGTATCGCAGGTTTTGCTAGACTGCCCCCTTTTGACAGAAAGAGCTCATTTAATTTCTTTTCTTGCTTTCAGCAGTAGTGTTTTGCATCATTATTTTTTGTTTGTCAGTTTGAGTTGTGCGGCTGTCCTCTGTTCTCTGTCCTTTTGGTTTTATATTATTCTCCTTAAAGGGCAAGTTCACCTTCATAGACATGTGGGTTGAGTGAATGCAGCAATATTAATAGTATACAAATGATGCACAGGATAGAGTGCGCTAGTGGAGATGTAGCGCACTCGAGGGTATTTACAATTGTGAAACATGCACGAGGCGAACGCCACGAAATAATCCTGTGCATCATTTGTGTTATAAAATGGGTCGAAAACTAACAGCATTTTTCACGTACCTTTGTGGGTCAAGATGTCCGAAGATGTTCGTCCCAAAATCCCGCACATATAAGTACTGTACGTATAGTATACGTACACCACACATGTTATGCACAAGAAAGGCCGGCCGGCCGGCGGCCCGAACTAGAAGTTGTTTACAGGATTGACAGCGCGTATGCATGCAATTCAAAGGAGCCGCCGCGCGCACAGACGATCGGCAATAGGATTTAACACGCAGTGCAATGGGACTCAAATAACCAAAGCACACGTAACCCATTTCAGCGCTTCCTATTGTCTACATTCTTGAACCCATTTTATAAAGCACATCATTGAGAGTTTGAGGAAAATCGGACAATCCGTTCAAAAGTTATGATTTTTTGAAGTTTCTGCTCACTCAAGGCTGGATGAGAAGACTACTATAGCTTGTGATGTCACATGACTACAACGATATAAAGAAAGAATAAAGAAAATTCAACATATTCTCACTTTTCTCGCATAACAAAAGAACACTTGACTTCTCTCTTTCAGAAGGCAGGGGGAATAATATTACCCTTAACATATGTCAGTAAAGCCCCCGTTCCACTGTGCCGTTCTCGCTACGATTTGACAATTTTCTCAGGTCGGGAAGGATCGGGTAAAACCTGACCCGATCTGGACACAGTACGATGTTAGAACGCTCTAAGTACGCTGCAGTTACGACTACCAAGTGCTTGCTACGCTCTTACTACGATGATCGGGAATTAGACATTGCGATCTCTGCCGCTGCCGGTACGCTTTAGAACGATGTAGCTACGCTGTTAGTGCGATGTTGCCGATGTTATCCGATCAATGTACGCTGTATCTACGCTCTGAACGATCTATACGATCTTATCACGCTGTTACCCCGTTCAGAGAGCTGAAAAGTGCCCGATGTGCCCCGATGTACCCCGATTCGACTGTGGGTCAGCAGTCAGTCAACTTATTAGCATGCAGAACCGAAGAAATATACTGTGGACCTAGAAGATTCATTCTTCTTTTTTTACTTTTGATTTTCAAAGTTGTTGTTGCTTCGTTATTCTCACTACTCTTTCTTCATCAGCGAGCCCGTGCTTCTGTGCCTCCAGTGCCCTGGTTATGACCCACCATTTCCCTCTCCTCTCCCCTCCTCCCCCCCCCCCCCCCCTTGTCCACCTCGGACTTACTACCTTCTTCACTACTATACCTTTCTATCCTCTCATCAATTTTTTCCTTACAAGAGAGCCGCCATGTGTTTGCTAATGTGCGTCCGTATGTGTGCATGTATGTGTGTATTACTCTGTCTGTCTTTTTCTTTTTTGCTACCGCTTAGGGATATTTGTTGTTGTTGTTGTTTTTTGCAATTATATATTTTTCTCCATGAGGGGACTGCATTCTAATACTACAAGCTCTGCTTTTTAGCAGTCCCCTCCATTTCCAGCAATATTTTGTATGCATTTACCACAGTGACGCAACTGTTATTTGTATCTCTGTTGATAATTTGCCTGTATCTCTTTTACAATGTTATTCTGTTCATCGCACTGTGGTACTGATTTCATGACGTCTGTGTATATGAGCGTTTCTTTGTATTTTTTATTATTTGTTTGTTGGAAGTGAAATAAATCAACTTGAACTTGAACTTGAAGAGCCTCCTCAACTCACGGTTCTTTTGCAGCAATGCATTGTATAAAGAAAGGCGTGTTGATTTTTCAAAGGATTTTTCTTGATGTCCTTGCTTTTATAGTCCGTCTTCCTCCAGTTGTAGATGATTTCATATTCTTCAAAATTCTGCTATGTCCTCTTCCTCCTCTTTCAGCATCACGTGCAGTCTCTCTTCGCCTTTTGGGTAGCTGCTTCACTGCTTTCTTCTCTTCTTTTTCTTCATCTCTTCTTCTTCGAAAATTACAGCTAAAATTACTTCCCGTTCTTGTGCCGATGTTACTACGCTCAGAAAGACCTTGTTACGCTCATCCCGCTGCGTTTACGCCGTCATTACGCTCTCCCCGCTGCGTTTACGCTGTCACTACGATCTCCCCGCTTGCCGTACGATTAAAAATATGTCAGTTTTGATCGGGGAGATCGGGAAGAAATTTTGAACCGGTTCAAAATTTCTTCCCGATCTGAAAAACTGCCCGCTCCAACCCCGACCTCCACACGCTGCTGCTACGATGCTTCCGATCCCCGTACGCTTTTGCCGCTCTCTCCCGATCTGCTAGATCGGGACAGGTCGGGGTCCAAATCGTGATAGTGGAACGGGGGCTTTACAAGTCAAAGAAATGTGCACTATATTCAAAAAGTAAAGTTTTGTGAAATTCTCTTTTTATTTTCTTTATAATGATTGTACGCATATGACATCATACACCATAGTAGTCTTCTCATCCAGCAGTGACTGTGCAGATACTTTAAAAATTCATAACTTTCGAATGGATTGTCCTATTTTCCCCAAACTTGATTTGTTCTACTAATATTGCTGCATTCACTCAATCCACATGTATATGAAGGTGAACTTGTCCTTTAATTGTCACTTTTCTTTCATTATGTAGAGGTTCATTGTAACAGCTGCTTGCAGCAATATAATCACTTCTACTATCTACTGAGAGCACCCCGTTTCATAATTGACTGATACGTTGCTTTTCTTGATTGATTTCTTTGAACGCACTACTGTGCCTCAACTTTTATATCGAATATAAGCGACTTCATGTATTTCCCCCACATGTGCACTGTGCCAGTATTCATTTTTACGTAAGCCAGAATTGGCACATCAAAGTCGCATCAAATTCTGAAAACAAATTGCAAGGAACATGTTTTTTTACAAGGGACATGGTTTTACAGTAAATCGTATAATTTTTCAGACATTGATATTTTATTTCCAACATAGAGTTGTAAATAGTTTACATTACGTATCTCTGTTAATAATCATGTCCTACTTCACAAGTTCTGCGTGACATCGGATATTTTTGTCAGAATATTAAGAGTAAGTTGGTCGTTGTTGATGAGAATGGTCATGCTGTGTTCTGTTCACTGTTATGACTGCCCTGTATCACCAGGTGTGCAAAATCACAATATAGATAAATAGATAAATCAATCAATCAATCAATCAATCAATCAATCAATACATGTATATATATATATATATATATATATATACATACATATCATACAAATTATATAATATGATATATATATATACATATCATACAAATTATATAATATGATATACATACATATTATATATATATATATATATATATATATATATATATATATACATATCATACAAATTATATAATATGATATACATACATATTATATATATATATATATATATATATATAATATACACTCAGCAAAAAAAAAAGAAGGAAGTAAACACTTTTTCCAGTACATATTTTTCATAGAAGATCTTTATAAATGATTTTGTGTAATAAATCATATTAAAGATTATTTTAATAATTGACTATCAACCTGCTAGGTTAATACAAAGGAATATTTTATGCATGGAGGAACACATTCGTTTTTGTCCTCCAAGGAACAAAAGTACAAATTGCAGACATTGACATTTTGTCATTTATTTACAAATGTCCTTCAAGATAGCAATGATAACAAAAGACCAATTTAACACAATGAGAGACATGAATGAATGCCAAATATATAAGATTTCGTTAACTTGTAATCTCTGTATATCATCAAACAAAAACAAAGTGGGGAAACTAAAGGGGGAAAATAAGAATTCTCTGTCATCTCAAATTCAAATGTAATAAGCAATGGTCATAAAAAGGACAGAATTTCCGCATTTCATTCTTTTGATTTAGGAGTCTTTGAGTTCATGGGACAAGTTTAAGGACCAAGTACTATTTTCTTTTTTCTTACTTTGAAATAACATTTCAAATTTCTACTATTTTTGTTAATATGCCTCTTTTCTATACATGTCATTTGAATCTGGATTTGACAGAAGATTCTTAATTTTCTCAATTTTTGCCATTCTTTATTTTGGGGTGCTACATCATCAGTGCATATGGGTGATTTCTGTAAATTGATTTGTGTTTCTTCTTGTGTTAAGTTTGTCTTTTGCTCCTGATGTTATATAGAAGAGTACATATGCATGACTGAGAACTTGTCCATATTTGCTATTTGTACATTTGTGCCTTGGAAGAGAAAAACGAATGTATTCCCTCATTCGTAAAACTTCTCTTTTGACTGACCTACCAGGTTGATTGCTAATTAAATTACCTTTAACATGGTATATAGAACGTCAATATTTAGCCATATATTCTATGGATAAAATGAACTTGAAAAAGCGTTTACTTTCTTCTTTTTTTTTTGCTGAGTGTATGTATCTACGCATTCATCTATTTACTTATCAATTATAGGGTTTCAAAACATTTTATCCCTTTGATCTTTACTAATGATAGGCCTACCAAAAACTTTTTAAAACACCTAGTATGTGACCCATGCACACAAATTGAAGAAGAGTACTTTCCACTAATTCGAGGGTTCCAGGTTGTGGTTGTTGTTTTTTTTTTCCTTCAGTTGAATGGGTTGGAAAAAGCAGTATTTTGAGAGGTCTTCTTAACCACGAGTTTCTTTCTCAAGTTGGTTTTCTCAAAAAGTATTTCGATCTGTTTGATTTACCCAATTTATTTTGGTATAGGTTCATTGACCAACGTCCCTTTATCACCCTCTTATTGTTAACAGAGGCCAAGAGACACTCGGAGTTCAGGGGTTTCCTTTAATTTTCTTCAATTCTATGATTTATCTGGGTTTTCTCTTTGTGGTGACGTTTTCTGATTCTCTCGCTGATTTTTCGTTCAGTTTGTCATGTCACAACAGCAGAACTTGTTTACTCAGCAATGCAGTGCAAGCAGCTCGATTTAAACAAGACAAAATTTCTGCTTTGTAAAGAGACCTCTTGAACTTGTATGAAAAATAAATCATCCCAGTCACGTTGGTATTCACACATGTAGTTGCAAAGAATTAGAAACAAATTAGAATTTTCAATTTTTGCATGTGCATCTTCCAACGGATTTGGCAAAATGCAGATAATAATAATTTTCTATCGTGACTGTCCACAAACAACATCCAACCTAAAGCATCGAAGCACGTCTTCCTTACAAAGAAATATCAGACAAAACAGCTCTAAAAGCTTGTAACTGAGATATTTTTTTATTGACAGCTTCTCTACAAGAATGATTTGATCACAATGGCGACAATAAAGATCTTCTTCATTACCTCCTGTCACGACCAGGTCCCTTTGTCGCTTGCTCAGGATATGCACACGACACCTTATTTTTCAGCCCACTCAATCGTCGAGCTGACTGATCGGGATGTGCACGTGGTCATGGCGTGAACATGGCGAAGCAGCCTCTCTTGGAACTATGGGAAATGTGCATTTGTTTGTGTGTGTGGGGGGGTTTTTTTTAATCGGAAAATGAGACTTATCTTTTCAAATAAATAAACATGACCATAAAAAAAAGAAAAATCATGCGAAAGTAAACCCACTATCTCATTCAGGTTAAACAAAACCACTTCAGGATCTCAAAACATGAATAGACGCATTCAAAGCAAACAAACTCAACGGTAGAAACTTCATCAAGTCGATACTTCTGCATAAGGTTACGGTGATCTTTCAAGGTTTTGCATTTTACTGAGAAATCATCTTGCCTCAATTTGAGCATGGAGAAACACCAATTAAATTTGTTAGATGAATAACGCTGTTACTCTATAAAATGAATTATTTGTGGGCTCGTCCCATGCTCAGTTCAACTGTTATCTAAACACAGAAGTTTGTGAATCAAAGATTTGTATCTGTTTGAGCTTGGTCAAGTCACTCTGAATGAAAACGATAAGAATTCCCCAGGTATTTTTGAATCCGAAAAGGGAACCATTTCATTATCGTGTTTACTCTCCTAGTAAGTAGTCTACTGATTTTCATTTACCTCTATTATGCAGAAGACTATATTTGCTCAGTATGTTCATATATACAGGTCACAGATTTTGAAATTTTCTGGATTGCGAAATGAAAACAAAAATTCCCACGCTGTATTTAAATGAAAGCAAACGTTTTCTTTTAGACTGATAAAGAGACAGCGTTTCTAACTGACTAACAACGTTTTCAAGTATCATGATTCACAGATAATTAAATACGTACATAAGTTTATTAGCACAATTTTACGCTCCTGATCACCCGGTATTCCTAGCTACCGCCTTGACTCTCCTTTTTCCGATTGTTCATCAGCAGCTTGTAGGCATTTACACTTACATTTACATCATGTGACCAGAGACTCCAACCCAAAGCACCTTCTGATCTGGAGATTCTCCCACCTGAAACCCCTAACAAACGGGAGACTCCAACTTGATGTGTGCGAAGCGCGAAGTTCCGACGGTTCTAGATGCTCTCTGGTGTTATCTAAACGTTAAGGCTTATTTTTTTTCAACACCCGGTAAGAAATCCTTTCCAACGGGAGACAAAGAGCCAGAGCGGGAGAAATTAAATCTCAAGCGGGAGAACGGGAGATTTTGCAAAAATGGGTTTTCCGCGGCGGGAGATCTCCCGTCGAAAACGGGAGAGTTGGAGTCTCTGTGTGACTGATGGTCTTGTGCTTGTTTATTTGTTTGTTGTTGTTGCTATTGCTGCTGCTGTTGTTATTTTGTCCGTTTTGTCTGTCCTGTAATGTCTATTTTGTTTCGAAATTTTATGTGCAAGTTCTGCTATGCCCCATATGTCAGTATTAGTAATTGAATCTTATGTTGGCATAGCTGTGAGTCTCTTTGAAGCCCCTCCCCCCTCCCCCCCCCAAAAAAAAAAATAAATAAAAATAATAATAATAATAATAAAATTAATAATAATAAATAACTTAAAAATCTATATTTCTTTGATTTCTTTGATTTTCTTTTGCCTTGTTTTTGCCTTATTCTGTTTAAATATGTGCAAATTGGTGTGAATGTCATGTTGCTGTCTATATTCCGTTTTATTTTTATTCTTATTTTTATTCTTTTCAAATGCATGCAAATTGGTTGCTTTTCTGCTTTTATGTTTATGTCTGATCAAGCCCTTGAAAAAGACTGGTTATACACAGTCGAAAGCTTGGGAGAACAAAAGGCCATAGTGAACATTACTGCAAAGTCTGCGAGTCATTCTTCCGTCACACATATCTATATATATATACAAAATGTATATATATATATATATATACATATATATCACTGTCAATATTAGGAGCAGGACAATTTATTCAGAATTCAAGGATTGCTGGTGACGACTCGAATCTCCGCTGGTTGAGGAGAAGTTTTCCGCGACATCTTCTAGAGACTAGTCGGATCTCCGGAGAGTCAGTGGAGAGTAGAACATTTTTGATTTTGTCGAAGGCTTCTTCCAGTTTCAAGACGTCTCTGCAACCCACGGCAACTTGCCGGCGACGATGTAGAGACGTCGCAGAGATACGTCTCCGCAACTCAGAAGACGTCTCGGAGAAGTTGCCGCAACTGCCAAAGATGTCTCAGCAACGTCCCCGCGACGCCTCAGGGAAACTATCATGGAGAATCAACATGATTATTTATTCTTCTTTTCGAAGACTTTTCCAGTTACCAGCTGGCGGCCATGTGGCGGTGGCTAATTTTGTCCGCGACTTCTGAGTAAACTTGCAGAGATCCATGTTGACCTGTGTACAGGCGATGCGACGCGATGTTTCCTCATTTGAACTGAGACGTCCAGAAGAATTAGTAGCATGTCTGTAATTACACCTTGTGGCTTTACATTTCTATATGATTATAATAAAAGGATTGGTTGTAAATGCATCAAATGAGCCGTGATTGTATGGTTGCAGAAAAAAAAACCGCACTCGGTAATAAAGGGAGCACTTTGGTTCCTTTTGATGTCCACGTGAACAGCATGTGTTCGAACCACCACCATTGTGCACGAGCCTTTGTACTCTGCAAATTGAATTGTCGAATATGGATTGTATTTCTTTATTTCTCTAAACATTTTCTAGAGTTTAATTTCTGATGTTTATTTGCTCTCATAAAGGTTGTGTTTAATCATCACAGGTCTACATTGATTTAGCTTTTTTTCATTCATGGCAATAAATCTCGAGTTTCACGTGTCCCAAATTTAAAGATGGTTCACATTCATCATCACTTAGACCACATTTGAGTTTGCTTGTGACTGGGACTGGTCTCAAAAGGAGCAGCAAGCAGACACATTATCAACATGCTGTGAGTAGCGCCACTGATTTTTGCATTGATATACCAGGGCCCTGTTTCATGAAGCTGTTCGTAAAGTTACGAACAACTTACGAGCGACTGGTGATCAGTTCTGATGTGCTATACTTATCAGAATTTCCATAATTCAGCACAAGAACTAATCACCAGTCGCTCGTAAGTTGTTCGTAACTTTACGAACAGCTTTATGAAACACTCCCCAGGCTAACATACCTATACCATTCGTCTCTGAGAAATTCAACTGTATCACCTTTTATGTTGACTCATATACAGATATGCTTCGTTTTTGCTGAACTTGTTATGTAATATATTCCTAAGTAAGATTTTTGTATAAGTCCGTTAGATTGAAATGTTATATAGCGATAACCAGCAAGCGCCCGAGTAGCGTAACCAGGTAACCATTCAATTGACATATTGCATTTCACTGTTGCACAATGTTATGCCTAAAAACAGAAAACTGCTGTAAAAATCATCTTAAGTAGCCGACACGGTGTCACCACATAGGCCGATATATACCTTTCAGCAGTTACTCAATCTCGTGCCATTGATTCCTATATAAGACGTGTGTGTGTGTGGGGGGGGGGGGGGGGGGGGGGAGGGGGGGGGGTGAGGGTACCGTGCAAATCTTCACCCTTTATTTCAAACCCCTCTCACCGTTTGCCTCCGTTGATATGTCTTTGTCGAATCCCTAAAAGGATATCCACAATACATGCTACACTTTACAAAATATGCGGAATATCGTGTGAAGAAAACCTCTGAGATCTGGTGACTCTCTGCGATGGGGAATATCGTCCAAATACACTCTCCCTTTGTCATTTGTTTACACCTCTACCCCGGAATTCGAATGGTGTTTTTGCAACGTTTCTCTGGTGAAAGCAGGAGACACAGTGATCTTTGATCGTAGCAGGTCAATATTGTAACACTCCCTGATTCAGGTAAGTCCCTTACAGGTTAGGTTCAGCGTCCAGTAGAATTTAATTCCACCAAATATTTACATAATCATTCTTCTTGTAGTGCTTTTATGGAAGGATTTTGCCTCCCACTGGACAGCACTTGCTTAAAATGGGGCTCACAAAATGATGACTTTTCCCCCCTTGATAGTGCCTGAAGATTGCCTGCACCGAACGATGATCATACAGCCAATATTGTTGATGTATGACAATTCCTCTGAACTGATGGACGAGTTCCATGAGCAGTAAGCATCTATACTATGTCCATGTTTCTTTGCGAAATGCATCGAAGAGACCTACAGCTGTATATAGCGTCTATACCGTTAACACAATGTGACATTGATTCATTAACAACTACAATCCAAACTTAGCAAGCATATTTACCTATGAAATGCAGTGCTAAAAAATATTCCTATCAAGACAAGGATAACTTTGAATGAACTGGACGTCACCAAATACTGGGTTAATCGACTATACTTTATAGCATATAAAGGTCCCATCGATATACGGGTATTCATTGTAATTCAAAATAGTTTTTGAACCTTCACTTATTGTTCTATCTCCACGCAGCAGCGATAAAGGTCACATCTCACGCAACACAGTCGGTTCGATCGCAAAAGCAGCGCGTCTTGTCGGCCTGGAAATGCGGCAACAACGTGGCAGAGTCGTAATATCATCGTGGCACTATCGCCAGCAGCGCAGGTTGAGCGTAAAGAAACCGCGCTCGGATGGAGACCGGCGGCGATCATGCCACGATTTGTAAATTTGTCACAGATCGCCATTGTCGCCATGGTCGCCTGCCTAATGAGAGGGGAGCCTTGAAACTCCTTTTATCATTTTTTTTTTCGGATTAACGAAACTTCGGCAAAGCAATCCTTATTTCATTTTCGGACCAACCATCCTTCAAAGTAACGAACCCTAGGAATGAACATATTGATTGCCTGGAATAACCATCCCTGTGTATTTGCTGAAGAACAAACACTTAGGTACATACGGCATTCACTTTTCTGATTAATGAACCTTGAGAATTACGAAACTTATTTCAATACAATATCGGATTAACGAACCCTCGAATAACACACATCACCCAGTCGGTAAGAGGCTTCAACTCAATTGGACACAGCCGGAGAAATTAACAATATTTTGTCCGATGTTTTCACAAATAAGCCAAGACAAACATCATACTCTGCAAATTAGATTAAAGTACAATTTGTAATGATGCCATCACGTCACGTGTCTTTCGCTGATCTGCATTTAAATCTTAATTATAGATGCACTTGTGTGGAGCTGAAAACAGGAGGCTTATATCCCTAGCGTGAAGTTAATTCGGTGTTGCGATAATCTTTAGATTATTTGTGCTGGGATATGGTTCTGATTTCTATAAAATTTCAGTGCATTGACATTAGAACATTATTTGTATACTTCCTGTGCCCATCAGTGGTTACTTTGGAAGGTGGTATCGTCACTTTTGTGTGATTTGCATGTTTGGTAGCAACCAATATCCCAGTCCCTTGTAAACACGAACTTGAATTCTGACATTCCGTTACTTCATAGCGTTTCGTCCGACCTCGCAGGCAAGTAGGCACACCTTTCGGCATGTTAGGTTCACTCGGCATGTTAGGTTTATTAAAGCCAATAATAATTTACATGGTGTGGATTGCACTTCAATTCGGCTTGTTTCGGCGATTTGGACTGTGAACTTGTGAAACCTAACCACTGCTTCCTTGAAAATGTAACTATGCATATAAAAGAGTACTTTGTAAGGTGGCATCGTCACTTTTGTATGATTTGCATGTTTGGTAGCAACTAATATCCCAGCCCCTTGTAGACATGTTTAACTCTGACATAGCTTTTCGTCCGACCTCGCAAGTAAGTTCATGTATATAAGCACACCTTTCAGCATGTTTGGTTCACTCCGTTTATTAAAGCCCATAATCATTTAGATGGTGTGGTTTGCACTTTAATTCGGACTGTTTCGGCGATTTGGACTGTGAACTTGTGAAACCTAACGATTCCATGCATATAACAAACACCCAATTGTCCGATCGAAGTGCCGACTGAGCTTTTGTTACTGTCTGCGACTCAATGGTGGCTGGGTCTATTTCTGCCTCTCAGGGCTTTTTTCATATATACTGTACCTGCTGCAGTTTGCGTGTATTCCCCATACACACGAAGGCTGGTATATTTTTGTTTCCCTTGACAGACAGCATTTTGCCTTGATTATAAAAACAACCACATATACATAAACATAAACATAAGCATAAACATTGAAGGCCACTTCACCTTAATTTCCCTGATGATGCATTCATTCATCCATTTTTTTTTTATTTTCATTTCAAAATAATATATTTTGGCTTCCTTTGACGGACAGCGTTTTTTCTTGACTATAAAAACAACCACATAAACAACCACATATACATAAACATAAATATTGAAGGCCACTTCATCTTAATTTCACTGATGATCATTCATTTATTCATTCATTTTTTTCAAATTTCATTTCAAATTAATCTACATTACAAACAACGAAATGAGGAATACATTGTAACAGGCCTATCTACACTCCAAATTTTATAAAAACACAACTTATTTCAAAGAAGATAGACGGGGAAGTTTAGTGGCTATAACTATACAACGACCTTGTATGATGCAGTCCACTTAATACCTCCGCTGTATTACTACTTAAATGTGTGTGTGTGTGTGTGTGTGTGTGCGCGCGCGCGCGCTCGCGCTTGTGTATTTCTGGATCTTATTGATGAAGAACAAAAGCATTCTCGATTCATGGCGAAAAATGGGTAATTCCGAGTCAGATAAACTAATACATGATCACATATAACCTGAATTAAAAAAACAACAACCAAAAACTTAAATCTTATACAAAATGATTAAAGACTGGGAGAACCTTTTGTATTTTTATGAGAGAATTCCTCATTATAGGACTACTTTAAACAACAATAATAGTATCAATAGAGAAGAGAGTTCGAGTAAGAGGCAAATGGTACTTATCTGTTTATGATGTCATGGGGCATAAGTGAATATTCCTATTTTTGCTTAAAATATTATCAATACCGGATGAGGTGAATTATCATGTATATAAGCGGAACATAATAAATTATGTTGGCCAAAGTGATAATGATATAAATCCCTGACTTTCACAATATTGTTCTCTAACAATGACTCATCAATAACAAGTGTATTTTTCTACGAGAGAAATAACTTATAGTATATCAACTATGTTCATCCCATAACATTATTTCATAAGTTAAAGAAGGGAAAATTAGAGTTGAATACATGTATAACATTAATGTTTTAAAGGGAGAACAAAATTTTATTTCAATAATGAAGCCTATGTTTCTAGAAATTACACAACACAATACTATTATGGTATTGTTTCTGAGAAAGCTTCTTGTCCACTGTTAAACTGAGAAATTGACTGAGTCAAATTGTTCAATACTTACATTTTCAAGAGTTTAATTATACGGAAATTATTCATAGGGCCTATGATCAAAATGGCAAAGGCATTTATTTTGCAGCTGCAAGTATATACTTTTCTTTATCAGCGTGATTAGGTATGTTTGAATATGATACTATATAGCAGAAAAACAACAAATATATAAAAAAACACTTTAAGATAAGGAGAAACATATGCTTTGTTTCATTTGCTAAGAACGTCAGCGTTCTCTCGACATACATGAATTCGCAGCTGATGGCATAAAATCTTTCCAGAGTATTATTTAGAAAATGTATAATTAAATTGTTTTGTGTTTCTAGCAAGGGTGAAGAGTCATCCTCATGTTTAAAGAAGGGTGCGTCAGTGAAACAAATGGCCAAAATCATCTCGGAAAACTATTTAAAAAAATGACAATGTGGATTGAGTGAAGGCAGCAATATGAGAAGTAAAGATCAGTGGTAGTTTGAGGACAATTAGACAATCTAATCAGCAGTAATAAAATTTGAAGGTTTCGCTGCTTCCATTGGTTAATAAGCAGACTACTATAGTTCATGGCGTAACTCTGGACAACAATATAAAGAAAATATAAGCGTAATTACACAAATCTCACTTTTCATGAAAAGTACACATTCCATAAATTGTTACTGACGTGGTATATAAGGGTAATGTCAATCCCCCTGCTTTCTAGAAAAGGTGAGTCAAGTGTTCTTTCACTACACTAGAAAAGTGAACATTTGTTTCACTTTCTTTACATTTTCTCCATTTTGTCCTACATAATTTATAGCTTTTGAATCGATTGCCGATTTTCCTCGAACTTTCACTGATTTGTTCTACTCATATTGCTGCATTCACTCAATCCATATCTATCTTTGACTTTGGTCTTCTGTGAGTCAAACTCAATGTGTAATTCCACATTATGTTCAACTAAAGTAGAGCTTATCCGATGAACAGAACTGCAGCAGTTTTTTCGCATCCTTCAAAAAAGGTATCAGTATAGGAATTTATGGAAGTTTAGAAATATGCCAATGTTTTAAAAAATCACTAAAATTGGCCAATACAGGAGTTTACTCAAATTTAAAGGGCAACAATGTCATCATTTAAAAAACCTGTTAGAGGAAACTTCTTTATGAATTTCCTTTTTAGATGTGAAATCAGCAATATGCATACTGTGATACGCCCCTCACATCAAAGGATTGTTTGGTGTCCTCCAATAACTTGGGAAAGAGGTTGCATGTAGTATACAATAAATCCATAACATAATGCTGATAATACTGTCGTATACAATACAACGAATCCAGTAAAATTGTCTTATTCTTTACCCTCGTTTGATGAAACCTCTTTTGCGAGTCTGCTTTTACACAGTCTCATTTGTTGCATTCGTATTCATCGAAAAATACTACAATCATAGATCTCAATATGAAAGCAAATTTTGGCGAAGACAAAATCTAGACATTTTTTCCTGTCATGAGCGAAACCTTGGGCAAAATACATAAATGCGGGTTTTTTTAAGGTAGAATACAGAGCATCACCTAGGTGAGTCACATGTCAAGTCGTCTTACTGTCGATCTAAGTCAACTAGATCAACCAAGTCTCTACCAATAGCACAGATGTACACATGAGCAACGCAGAAGATAAAAAGCTCCCATTTTTTCCACGACTCTGGCCAGTTTACACAGCATATACGTAAATTTAATGCATTTGATTTCGTTTTGCCATGAGTATTGGTGTCATAAATGCTGAATAGATTGAAAAAAGGGAAATAAACCAGTCCTGTTCGAAGATGGCGGGGAAATCCCAAATACGAAGTCAACGAACAGTTTTACTGACAGAGGACTTGATGTTTCAAGGCAAACCATTCCAATAAAGTCGTGCACATTGAGGATTTTGTGTGTGTGTGTGTGTGTGTTAGGGATTTTTTTGCAAATATTTATTCCTAGGAAAACCTCTGGTGGGTATACAATGTGGTATGACGAACTGATATAAAGAACAGATATTAACTCCGATATACATTGGTATGGGAACATGCTTTTACTTGTGTTTGTTAAAATGTAACAATGTTTCCGAATTTCATATATAACATACATGAACATTGTGAGAGTATGACATTATCAACTCTCTCCCGTTGAATATTCATAAGGACTGGTCAAGAAATGTTTTCCGAAGAAATGCGAAATTTCAACATGTGATATTTTTCTTATTTCTTATTCGATTTTTGTCATTTTTACCGTTCTGTCGGCAATATTTCTCTCTTTTTGAAGTTTATATATTTTTGGGGACTTCCTCTGTAATGCTTGAGGAGAGTATCTTTAAGGAAATTTTTGCTATACGAAATTTTTCTGTGGTGTCTTACAGCGAGAAAGAAGAACGAACTCTAAAAAAAAGAACACAGTTTTGCGCAATTGAGGTGTCTGATGCAGTCTATACTTCGGTCTGCAATGACTTTGATAGGAAGTGGCGAAGAGAAGTCTTGATATAAACGTAATTCATGATACTTTATACACACTTTTGATGGTAACAGAGGTTATTGTACTTTTCTTTCTTTTCAGTAAGAAGCTTCTTCTTCTTCTTCTTCTTCTTTTTCATCCGTACATCCTTCATTTCCCATTTGGAAGGTCATTTCGAAATTTTTATTTGCTTTTCTTCGTATAAATCCACAAGGGAGAAAACGAGTGTTTTGATACTCTAAACATGACTGACATGACTATGAAGTGTCTTGTCCACTTTAAAACGGCAAGATTATCCGGAGAGAATTAAAACAGGCAACAAACACACAATCCTAAACATGCTAGAAAAGAAATGCAAGAAAATTACAAGTGTCGATTTTATGATGGTCCTGATAGATTTTATGATAGCCCTGAACTCATTCCAAGTAAAATTCCCAAAACTATGGAATGCTCTTCCAAACTATATAAAACATAGTCCTACTTTATCATGATTTGAGAGATTGTCCTTTGATTTGCTCCATCGGA
Organism: Diadema antillarum; assembly: GCF_040938485.1. Lineage (NCBI taxonomy): Eukaryota > Metazoa > Echinodermata > Echinoidea > Diadematoida > Diadematidae > Diadema > Diadema antillarum. The sequence continues at coordinate 126,718 of NW_027272495.1, read as the reverse complement.
GGGAAAATGGAAAAAAAAAAATCTATTGTCATCCTACCCACACTTTGTACTCACATGAATGAAAACCATTGCTTGCTAGCACAACGCCTATAGTCAATCTATCGCTTGTATACTCCCACCTTTCCAATCATACTCACCTTGTTTTCTACTCTTCTTTCATCTCTCCTGGATTTTCGCTGTTGTATTCCATGGTATCTATACAAACTTGAAATGTATATTGATTCTTTTGCTTATTTGTTTTACATGTATATTAATATTCAAGCATTACTGGGGCCCCTATCTATAAGCACTGCTTCTCCTGGGGTTCCCACCATCAAGTTTATTTGTTTTCCGGTTTGTTTATGCTTACTTTGTATAAAGTTATATATCTTTGTGTATCTTTTTATCGTATACTCCTAAATTGATGGTTAATAATAACTGAACTGAAATGAACTGATATCCATGCTGCGTATATTTTGTGTAATACTGTGATTTTCCTTACAAGTAAAAATATCTGGATCTGGATCTGGATCAGTAACTCAGAAAAGCTCAGGTAAGGCATCACTCAGAACGTGACTGTGAATGTAGTGCCGCTTAGTCCAAATGCAATGATTTTGTAGAGCTGTTTTGAAAGCATTTGTGCTTATTGATGTAAGCTCTTCGGGCAATTTATTAATTCCACTCTCTTGCCGCTTGAGCGAAATATGAGAATAGATGAGATTGAGAGTTCGATTATGGAATAACCAGTTGCTTGGGTTTACAGCTCCTCGTTCTTGTCTGGTTCTTGAAATAGACTTTTGTAAACTCAAAAAGCATTAATATCCAAGTCGAAGTGATCATGAATGATTTTGTGGAACATGACCAGGCTATCGAGTTGTCTTCTGTGCTGAAGTAAGGGTAGCTTGAGATTCCTTAGCATGGTATAGAAACGGTACTGTGAAAGCTGAAATCTCCTGTGATTATGCGAGTGGCTTTGATAAGACTATTTTATGGGAATATAAAATATATTCCAACGTATAGTTCGTGAGTTCTTGGATATTCCACTTCATTCTGGAAATTTATTTGAGAGACTGCAGGAGATAGGGTTTGATGCTCTAATGGATGATAAGACTCTGCGGCATCTGATAGTTAGAAAGAGATGGACAATTGAAGTAGGGAGGGTGTTTGAACGTGCTCTGAAATTTCGCAAAATGAATCGCAACGTTAGGATATCTACTATATGGCATGATTATAACATCTGTCAAGTTGATCCATCAAGTTGATGAATTACCTATTCTGTCAAACGCACGCATTGATCATGTGAAAGACACGCTTATATTTCCTCATTGGCTTTTGACAAAGGCTTTTGACAGACTGTTTATTGGCTGCGTTTCCTACCGCATATGGTATGATATTTTTTTTCTCTAATACCAGCATAACGTCAGGACTGCTTACGTGTGGATTTGCCTCAGCGAGATAGAAAGCCACTGCTTAATTTTCCATACAGGCGTGGCATGCATGAATACCGCACATGTTCGGTGGAAGTTTTCTATACTGCGTCGCTTGTTTCATCCATTTTTTTTTCTTGTTATAGGGCATAGTGGATAAGACTCTTGACCATCAGTCGGAGGGCCCGAGTTCGAATCCCATAAAGTGCTTAGGTCCTTGGACAGCAGTGTCCCTCCCGATCTCCAGATGTTGTAGCTCGGTAGTATTATAATGTCAGGGCCCTCCGCTAGCCCAGTGGCTCGAAGAGGCTACCCTGGATAAAGAACATTATCAACATATTGAGTCTCCATATCAGCGGATATCATCAACGAGACTTTATTATATAGTAGCGATAAAGATAAACTCTGATTACTATCTTTATTTTTCACTTCCAGCCCACAGCTCATTTTCTGACGCATATCAAGATCGAAGTCCCATCATGTTATATAACTCTGCACACAATAAAAAAAAAAAAACCAGAGCAGTAGACGTTTCGATCTAAATCAATAGAAAAAGCAATTATGGCACATTGTGGCACAAGTTTAGATATTGTTATGTTATCTTCTGATATTGGTAATTGCATTCTACAAAACGTTTAAATTGCTCACGCTTGTAAAAGAAACTATAAGGTGACGTGATAATTAAAACTACAAAATGAGTTGAGGTTAGTACAAAGCTGGCTTTTCAATCAATCAATCTGAAGAACGTACACATCAAAGTGACATTTTCCACTGACTTCCTGCCAAACACGGAAATTCACGGCTGATTAGACGTTATTTTATTGAGTCCTTGTGACGCTTTATTATATTTTTTTCGGATGAAGTTCTTCTTACCCTATAAAATATCCCAATTTGGAAGGAAGACTCTTTAAATTTATTCTTCAAAAACACAGCCAGTATGTCGTAGAAGTCATGTATCTTATTAGTTTCGAATGGCCAAGGCAGACGTTACTCAAAGTTTACGATAAACGTGAACTCTGGGCAACCTCTTCACCAGACAGTTCTTCTCTAGACATCTCCAGCTGTGATTTCCAACTGTGAAGATTCGCAAATCGGAGAGAAACATAAAAACGCCCTGTTATTATAAGGAAAGACTGAGCGAATTCATCCTGGTATTCTGTTTTTTTCTCAATGAAATCATTTAAAGCGGTAACCCACGTGGTAGATTAAAGGTATCCATTGGGAGCGATAATTCAAAAAAAAAAAATGTTCGATATGTGTAGGTCAGTTGAATCACAAAACATCCTAATACATTACAAAAAATTGTAATAAAGCCTAAAATATAAGGAGATGTCATTATTTCTCCCACTTTACCATAACTGAAGACGGTTTATATAGTCTAGAAACATTTGAATTTTTACTTTTGTTGTTTCTATCCCTAAGTCACATTTAAGAACTATTTTGAATCACTAAAGCTTGGATTTGTTTCATCTGCAAATCGTAAATAATGCGTTTAAGCAAAATTAGGGATGCGATCGTGGTGGTGACGTGTTGGTTTACAATCTTGTTAACTGCCATACTGTGGTACCACGAGATTTTTAGTTTGTCAGCGATTTATATTATACATGAAAACATAATTATCATCAAGGTAACCTCTGTAACGTTTGTTCAACGAGACTTCTCTTGAAGTCGCATTTAGTATATGTTTTTATTTAATAAAAGAAGGAATTTGTGGATGTGCATTGTTGGATATCGAATCAATCATTGATGCCTGCATGCTTGTATGTAGTAATATCAACAGTTATTACTGAACTTCGATTCAAAATATCACGTTTTGTTTGTGGACTGCCTTGAACAAACTAAAATCGGTTTCATTTCGTGATCCTTGCCATTTTGCATAGTGCCTCGCTTGCTATGAGCATCGAAAATCGTGGGCGAATTTGGGCGGTGAGTTGGGGTCATCCCACGAGACTGACACCCACGAGTTATACGGTCCACAAGACCGACATAAAAAATAGGTCCATGAGTCACACAGCCCGTGAGTTATACGGCTCACGAGTCATACAGCCCATGAGTTCGACACTACGCATAAAAGGCTCACGAGACCCGACACTGAGCAAAGAAAGCCCACGATACCGCGGCATTACACAATAAAGGCTCACGAGACCGACACTTTAGGCAAAGAAAAACCACGAGACCGACACTAGGTAAAGAAGGCTTACGAGACCGACAGAATGAACAGCGCCATCTACATCAGTCAATTACAAATATGTACCTGTACAGGGTGTTCCATGAAGAGGAAAATTATATACTGGCGGGTGCAATTTCGTCGTGCTATCGAGCAAGAGATTGTAACTAATTGAACAACACCATCTACTATCAACGACATCAAATATGTATTCCTACACGTGTGGCTTTAAGGGGGCAGTTCTGTCACGCTACGGGAAGCGACATTGTTACCAATTTTCCCTTTTTTTTAATTGTCCTTTTCATGAGATTCCCCCCCCCCAAAAAAAAAAAAGTATGAAAAAATAATAGAGGACAAGAACGATGTATGGTTTGATTTTATATGTCATCGTGCTATTTTAATAGGCTTTCCACATTTCTAGCTATAGATGGTGGAGAGGATGTAAGTTGTATTTTTTTTTTTGCCTTTCTATTTCTCGCTTCACTAGTTAAGTAGGCCTTATTACATATCCCATCCACCTGCTTATACCCGCCTGCTTAGAGTTAAATTTGTAATTTTCTCTATAACTATAATGTATGACATTCAACGGATGAAAACGTTTATATCGCAGCGATGATTCACCTCGATTTGTGGCTTGTGTGTGTGAAATTATTCTCCACAGTACGGTACATTTTTCACGAAATAGAATAGCTGTTTTCATGGATTCATCTTCTTTTTCCGAATTCTTTCATTACGCTATACCTTAATAGACGATTACATCAATTTCTGTAAATTTATACTTAATCATTACCTTCGCAGATGACTACTCCCCCTTTATATCATGTGAGGCAGGTGAGCACTGCAACATTTACCATGTTGTGAAATATTTTCTTGTAAACTTTATTTCACAACTGGACATTTTTCCAGTTGGTTGATTTGAATATCCACATTATTTTTTTTTCCAAGTAGGTGTATACCGGTATGTGTTTTGCGGAAAGGGAAAGTGTGGTTGTTGTTGTTGTTTTTTTTGTTTGTTTTTTTTTTTGGGGGGGGGGCATTTTCGAAATTAATGTTGAAACATCTCATGCACTTTTACTGAATTTTGTTTATTTTTTTCACAAACACTCACACTCGCAAACACAATCAAAGATCTTGAATAGTTCAGGAGGTGAGGGAGGGCAATTGACGCCGTAATACCAGTGCCGTATATGATTGGGGTAATACCCTATAGCAACTCTCCTTTTCCTTCTCTCATATCTTCCTTATGCCATTATCTGGACACCATATACAATTAATTGGTCGTTAGGTGGCGCTGTTCATCCTATCGGTCAAGTATCGGTCCAGTGCACCGTCCAGTGCCGTATATTAATATACGGCACTGTGTCGGTCTCGTGGGCCTTTGCCTAGTGTCGGTCTCATGAGTTTTGTTTGCGTAGTGTGAGTCGATCTCGTGAGCCTTTGAAGTGTAGTGTCGGTCTCGTGGGCTTTGCTTGCATAGTGTCGGTCTCGTCTTAGTATCGAACACATGAGCTGTATAACTCGTGGGTTTATTTTGCTTGATGTCGAACTCGTGGGCTTTATTTACTCAGTGTCGAACTCGTGGGCTGTATAACTAATGGGCTATATGACTTGTGAGCTATATGACGCGTGGGCTGTATGACTTATGAGCTGTATGACTTGTGCACTGTCTGACTCGTGGGTGTCGGTCTCGTGACGAGCACCCGCTGAGTTGGCCTGGTCGCTAGCGCGTCTGCCTCCAGATCCAAAGGACCCGGGTTAGATCCCCGAGTTTAATTGTGCAATAGTATGTGTTTTCCCGTCCCCTCTAGTAAGAAGCACAACACTCTGTCCCTGGGATAGGACATATTAAAGGTAAAGTTTACCACTGGGAGCAGTCATTTAAAAATTTTCGAGTTATCATATTGATGCATATGTATAGGTCAGTTGTATCGCAAAACCTCCTACCACATAAAAATTTCGCAATAAAACAAAAAATATAAGGAGATATCATTATTTTCTCATTAACTGTAGACGGTTGTCCAACATTACGTCGAAATTGCAAAGGGGCGAATTAATGGGGAGGCAAACTGCTTTGATTTGAAGTGTTTTTTTCCTAGTTAAATTTTTTTCGTAATGAAAAAGAATGAATTAATTTGATTTCGGCAATCAACATTCATTTTCTTCTAATTCGATGTAGCCTCTATAGAAAAATGTTATTCCTACCTTTCTGAATAATATGATAAATAGCCATTTTGAATATTCGACATGAAATCAGAATGAAAATTATATTAATGATAAGAATGTGCCGTCGTGTCTCGAAGGTAACAAAGACGTCCTGCACCTACATCACACAGACACTCATTGCTGACCTTGAAATTAGGGTGTGATCTTGCACGCGAGATTCGATGATTTGATAACAACTGTATCTTAGCCATTTTTTTTGCCCGCATTCGTTTACACTTCCAGGACATGGATACGCTATAAAGTTTGATTTCACCGTTTTCGTCAGCTCCCTGGCATCAGCATTTTTTCCGAGCTCTCCCCTCTACTTAAAGGGACAGCTCGGTTGAGGCGGGGCTTCATGTTTCCAACTTTTTGATGATGATTTACTTTTGAGATAGTGAGAAACCTTTTATAAGTATGGAAGAGCATATAAAAGTAACTAAAAGTTTATCTGATAAAAAATTGGTTTTGAAATGGCCGAGATATCCAAAACAACGTAATCGAAATAAAAGATGGGATCCATTCGTTATTAGGATCATTGTGTTGTTTGTTTTTTGATATCTCAGTCAATTTACACCGATTATCATTATATAAATATCGTCAAAATATCACTGAATTCCTCTTAGAATTATATGCTCTTTAATATTTTACAAAGTGTTGTTCTTATATCTTGCTTAAAGTTAAAAGCTGAATCCTCACCTCAGCCAATACTATATTATCCCTTTAAACGTGTAGTCTGGAAAGTATAATTGTACACAGTAGGCGATATGCCTTGACATAACAGAACTCCAACACGGCATCGTCACGTATACCTGGAGGAAAAAACAAACATTAAAAAATCATAATACGTGAACTCACTTCGAGTCGGTCCTTGCTCTTCCTATAACATGCATGATTGTGTAAGAAGTGCTGTATATCCGTGACCGATAACATAACTCGTCATGATTGACATTTCGTTTGTGTATTGCTATTGTATCATGGAATTGTTATCTGCTCGTTTGCAGGAGAAATGTTCATAAGCTGATAACATATTATGACATCTTTCCAGATTGCAATAATTACATAGCATTTTATTCATCTAAACACGTGTACAATGTACATAGATAAAAGTACGTACATGCACAAATCTCCTACATGCCTATAGAGTCAACGACCTTATTTTATTTTCTTTATCATCTGCAGATCTATGAACATCAGTGATATAGTAGATTGCATCAACTCTTAATAATATCAATATGATGTTTAATGGAGGGACGTCAAATTGTAATAAATCATCATAAGATAGTAAGTGACGCTATGACACTCGAATAATGGCTCATTTTATGACCGACTTTACAGCGTCGGTCCTATAAAATCGGTAATGTGGTACTAGGACTACTGCAGAAATGCCGGAACAGCCCTTAAAGATTACTTCTCGTAAGATGGAGACACTGAGAGACAAAGTTAAATAAAAATTTCACAAGTTTTTCTGAGAATGTGGAAGTTCACCCAGCTCCTTCTACTTGGCTGACTTATGAGTTGATTATCTCTTCTCATTGGTTTCAGATTTCTGACATTTCATTTCGGTCTTGAAATGGCAACATCCGTGTCAAACTCTGAGGTTCTGCGTACTCTGTGTTGTTTAGATTCCTTTACATATTGACTTTTCCGCCACCGCGAGATATCCCTTACTTTTGTTCACTGAAAATGACTAGTCACAATGGCAAAGGAACAACATTTTTCTGGATGTTTTTTTCATGATAAGCATATATACTAGTACTCGGACTTGCGATACGACGGGTGCAGCGCGAAATATTGTAGACGTTATGAAACCATGGTTGTAATGAAGATAATAATTACAGTAAATCATTTGTTGATCGGAAGAAACTACGTGTATCATAAATGCCTATGGATACAATACTTATGCCTCCGCCACGAAGTGGTGCCGGAGGCATTATGTTTTCGGGTTGTCCGTCCGTCCGTACGTCTGTACGTCCGTACGTCCGTCCACTTTCGTTTACGCAATAACTTGAGTAATATTGACTGGAATTTTACCAAACTTGGTCCAAGTATAAAGTATGATAGGGCAATTACTTGATTAGATTTTGGGTGAAATCGGCCAAAAGCCAAAGGTCAAAGGTCAAGGTCAAATCATGACATTGCATCCGTTTACGCGATAACTCAAGACTGGATCAAGCAAATTTCACCAAACTTTGTCGAAGGATGATGTATGATGGGACAATTACTTGATTAGTTTTTTAATGAAATCGGACAGAGGTCAAAGGTCAAAGATCAAGGTCAAATCCTAAAATATATCTGTTTACGTGATAACTCAAAACTGGATGAAGCAGCTTTCACCAAACTTGGTCCAAGGATGATGTATGATAGAGCAATTAGTTGAGTAGATTTTAGTGACATTGGCAAGAGGTTAAAGATCAAAAGGTCAAGGTCAAATGCTAAAAATGTTGCTATTTCCCCCATATCTATGCAATGCCCGAAGGTATTTTCTTGAAACTTAGTGTAGCCATGTACTACTGCGTAAAGATTCTCCAGAGAGAGTTTCATGTCATAAGGTCAAAGGTCAAAAGGTCAAAGGTTAGGTGAAAATGTTGCAATATCACTTTTCTCGCAAATGGTTTAATGTATCTTCATGGAACTTGGTACATACGCATGTACTGACTGGCAGGGATTATCTAAGGAACTTAGGGGTCATGGGTCAATAGTCAGGGGGTCAAAGGTCAAGGCCAACTCCTCAAAACTTTACTATTTCCCTCATATACTAGTATATGCAATGCTTGCATTATTAGTTTTAAAACTTGATATATACATGCATTACCTCATGGAGATTCTCTGGGAAATGTCCAGCCAGAAGGTCAAAGGTCAAAGGTTAAGGGTCAAAGGCCAGGTTTCAATGCCCCCGAAAATTTATTTTGTACTGTAATTACACTCTTTCTTCCTACCTTGGAAATTACTCAATGCATAAACTTATAAAAGGGTCGGTCAGAAGTTAAGTAAAAATTCTCAATTCCCCAAATATGTGTACCTGCACTCTTAGACAATTATAGCAAACCAGGTTTAAGGAAAGTGAACATTCCAGATATTTCTGACAAACCTGTCATTTCAGTATTTTGCCAGTTATGTGATGACATTGTATTATACACCTATTGGGAGAATCATGCATTATGGCGGAGGCATCAGTCGCCATAGCGACATTTCTAGTTCTGTTCTGACACGATGCAACGATATGATTCAAAATGAACTTGACAGAGATTCTCATTAGTTCTTTCGGGGAATACGATGGAATCCAAATCATCATTATCAACATGAATAATTCAATTTGATTAAATTCACTTCAATTCAATCTGGTTTATTCATGCACAAAACTGCCAAAGCAGCCAAATGGCTGAATTGCGGAGTAACATACAGCAGATGCAATAAAATATAAAGTATCAAAAGTGCATTGCAACAATACATAATCATACATGAAATAGACACACACACACATACACACACATACACACACACACACACATATATATATATATAATATTATGAAACTTGCCTTCATGGAATTTTTTAAGGAACGTAGTCCCAAATTGTGAGTAGTATTCTAACCAGTGAAAGTATAGACAATGTTCAAATGTCAACAATTCTTGATCTCTTGTTATGGGAGAACACTGCTCTGTCACTAAATTGGTTTTGGTCATGTTCCCGGTTGATGGGCAGACCGGTGACAACCGGTATATTATTCAACTTGGGCGCCAGGGTGACAGTACGTGAACAAGAACAAGACAATTAAATGCTGCAACTGCGACAAGGGTATGAATAGACGAAGATTCGCCATGGTCGTTTTTCAGTTCCAGTACTTTCAGAGCTTTTTAAATTTGCAGTCTATGAAGCTACAACATGTTAACATCATTCTTTAAAAATTCAGAGGTTAACTCTTTCACGAGTAAAGCTTGCTACGCCAACAAGATCACACGCCCACCATACCGTCCTAATTTTGTTCAAAGTGAACTATTAAACATGAATGACCACCGCTGAAATTGTGCCGAAGCACAAGCTGAACGTACGATTTCGCTGAAAGCATTTGACTAGGTCAAGCTCATCTGTCCTGGTGTGACGCACTACCTTAGTTTGATCATTATTCATTATTCATTATAAAGGTAGAATAGTGCTCGACTTTAAGTAGAGGATAAACATATAAGTCGTCTTTTCTCCGTAACTGACGCAAGATCCCCCTCCCCAAGGCAACCGCTTATTATCTTTCCAAAGTGGAGCTTTCTCCTTTTTTCTTAATAAGGGAGTCAGAGTGTGGTCAATCTTGAAACTTGAACCCTGACGAGATAATCCCTGATGCCAGATGGATTTACTTCGAAGAATTCACGAAAGACAGGGAGAGTGGAATCCAAGTAATGACACTTCGGCTTGTATACTAGTATGCCTTCAGAACCTCATTGTATTGGACCATGAGACCATGACGGACGCGGTCTAAAAGTCACAAAAAGGTAATAGTAGAGGCTACTATGTAATCCCGTGAGATTTTCGTGCCAAAATTGATTTTTTTTTCGCTAACTTTGTCAGTTTGGGGGTGCTGAATCCAAAAAACTTTGGTTCCATTTTTTCTGACCACGTCTTCAGCCGCCATTTTGAATTTCAAAATGGCCGCCCTTGCAGATTGTATTTTGACCCGTATTTCATAGAGTGAGCATTGTAGAAGCTTAAAATTTGGTGCAAAATGCATGGGTGTGATGTCAGACACTCTGATAAATCTCTGTCTGATATTGTGGATTGTTTTGATACAATTTGTAGGCTGCCATTTTGAATTTCAAAATGGCTGCCATAGCAAGCTGTATTTTTACCCATATCTCATAAAGTGAGCATTGTAGAAACCTCAAACTTGGTGCAAAATACATCGTTATAATGTCAAACACTCTGATATATCATTTTCTGATATTGTGGATTGCTTTGTAGAGTTTGTAGGCCGCCATCTTGAAATTCAAAATGGCCGCCATAGCGTTTTTACCTATATCTCAGTTTGCAATTATTGTAGAAGCATCACATTTTTAAGAATGCACATGCTTGTGGTGTCCAGTGGTCCAGCACAGCTGTTTCCTAATTGTGGATCATTAGATAGACCACCATGTTGAAATTCAAGATGGCTGCCATAGAAAACATCATTATAATACTGTGGTAAGCGCCTTAGATGAATGTGCCAAAATTGTCCTAGTTAGACTGAATTTATTTCCAGTTCACGCAGAATGACAGCCATCTCTCTATTCAAAATGGCCACCATAAATTCAAAATGTAAGGATGAGGTTCTAATTACGTCATCAAGAGATGCTGAGGGGCAAGAACTGCGTAAGGGGGGAGGGGGCATACCACTGTCCGATAGTGTGGGCAAGCGTGTAAGCGTTACATCCCATATAGCCAGGCGGGTATGCGGTTTGCAAACTGCGCGCTAAAACGGTTCGTTTTTGCCTCTCGGGCAATACGTTATTTTGCGTTGTGGAACCTCGTTAATGATTATATTTAATCCCAATCAATGAATATTTGTATAAGCAAGCATTGATGCAATTGAAGGTGATCTTACAAAACTTGATGCTGCCTCAAGAGAATGAAGACAAACGAGGAAAAGTCTCGCAATGGCAAGAAATGCTATATGGTCACCCTACCAGGCATCCCATTCACAAGCTTGTTTGTTGGCCATAAACTGAAACACTTAAGGTTTGATAGATATAATTATTTCTGGAATAACACAGAATGAAGAAGGAAGAAGTAAGCTTTTCCTGATTGCCCTTGAGTGGGTCATCTTCAATTATCAAGACTTCTAAGATGTTTATTGCTGTACAGCCAATTATTCTAAAACTACAAAGGAGTAATGAAAGCTCAGTTCTGTGGCGCTTGCATCCATCAGAATTCCTCCACAACTTAGAAGATCATCACACGAGGGTAATGTAAGAAATTGACACTGCCTTGAAGCTAATAAATGTGGTGTTTGGCAGTCAGGTATCAGAAACATTCAAGGGAGATACTCTGGAAAGAGATGAAAAGGGCAATTTTAATGTTTTGTACTAAGAATTTGTATCTGCGAGAATTAGAATATATTAATCTCTGGAATATTGTGAGAAAGGCCAGACATTCAGCTCGTGCGAAAAAAAAAATACACCATGTAAGATTGGATCCAAAGTCATTAAGCTTAAGGGATCGCAAATTCTTCATAACATTTCTACTGGTTCTACAGCCTGATACATGTAGACCTGTCATTATCCGGTCATTGCTGAACGATACAATTATTGAAAGGTATAAGTTCTAAGCAATTCCACAATCACTCTTCATCTCATTGTTTTATGGCCTTCTCCTCATTCTCCCTATTAAAGGTTCATTTTTCCTACCCATGAATGCCTTAGAAATTCACAGAACTGAGCCAAATAATAGGCCTGAAAGTTGAAATACTGAGCAGTCAATTCCATCTGACACAGAGACCATGGAAAGAAAAAAAAAGAGTTCATCAAAGATGCCATGGGAGTTACTGTCACCCGTCACTCACCAGAGATAGCCTCATTCCATTGTATGTATCAGAGCAACGAGAAAATCAGAGATATTGATGATTATTACGTAGACTCTAATATTTCAATTATCCTGATGGATCTTGTAGGTTTGCTTCACTTACTGCATTGCATGTTGTCTGCTCCATCACTGGAAAAGGAAATGATAAAGGTACAATTGACAATTTTGAGAGATTATGCTCTGCAGTTTGTTGCGAAAAAACAGGAACAGCTAAAGGTCTGCTCTTTAATGCCTTTCATGGTGCTGGCTGAAGTTGAAAATTTTAGGATGTCTCCAAGAGCAGATGGACCAAGAAGTATCTAAACCTTGAATCATGCAGAATGTGCTATGACACAGTCCGTGCCTTCCAGAAGTTTGGCGTGGATGACTTCAACCAGGACAATTTCCCGCTTTACCCTCGTAGAGACTTGACGATATAACCAGAGAACGAACCTCGTAAACTCTCACAACCTAATGTGTGCCTCTAATACATATAAATATGATATATTAGATTGTAGATATTTCGAAAGGGTATGCATGAATTGTTAAATTATTATAAAACGCTTCGAACTTCCTACATCAACGGTAGCCACAGAATTCATTATCATGCTCAAAAGCAAGAAATGCAAAAGTCATTATTTCTGGAAGAATTTAGAACTAATTCTCCCCTGTGTACAGCTTTAGAGTGCTGTTTCTAAACATGTGCAGGGAATGAGCCCAGAAAACATTTAATTATCTAAGTGACTATCCCATGAATTGTTAGAGTATATAGGGCTAATATTGTAAGTTCTTACAACCAAATCGTCTAAATGGGGCATTATTTAGTCAGTCAGACACAGTTATTGAGAGGGGTTTTTTTTGAAAGTCATTTGTTTTTAACATCAAAATCACATGATTTCCCATTCACAAATTTTACCCAAATGCTATGCTTTTAAAGGAATGTTTCACATGGCAGCATTTTTGCATTTCAACACAACAGTGTACCTACAGGACAGGAAACACTTGAAGTGATTGACTTATACATGAGTGTTTCACCATGCTTGTGTTTGCAGTTTAAAGATCTTACAGCACCAAATATGGTCGAAATACATCTTGAATTTCAAGAGTGGCGACCAATACAAATAATCCATTATTACAGAATGTATAGGCCCTATGTGTGTGTGTGTTTAAAGAATGTACACTGTAAGCCACCATAAACATTGATATGTCTAAAGTTGCTTGTAACCAGAGATATTAGCTGAAAAGCAGCCATTTTGAATTCTAAGAAAGCAGCCTTGAAAGTTAGGCCTATCTGCAATTTTAGGGGGGGGGAAGTGCATCTGAATGTTCAACATATTATGAGCCCGGTTTATGCCCGAAATGTGAACTGTCTGTATTGCGTACAACATGAGATATGGGTCAAAATATACATTCTGGTATGGCGGCCATTTTGAATTTCAAGATGGCCAACTTTAATATCAAAATGAACCATCGTTCACTCAGAAAAAGATTTTCAGAATGTCTGACAACATACGTATGCTCTCTGCCCCAAATTAGAACCTTACACAATGCATACGATATGAGGTACCGGTCCAATTACATTTGTTATGGTAGCCATTTTGAATTTCAAGATGGCCGCTAAGGAAAATGATCCATCATTAAATAAATAAATGTACATATTAGCATGACTGACATCATAAGCATGCTTTTTGCCCCAAATTTATACTCTACATAGTGCTTACAACCTGAGATATGGGTAAAAATATATTTAGCTATATGGCGGCCATTTTGAATTTCAAGATGGCTGCCTAAAAAATGTATCAAAGCTATCTACAATATTAGAAAATGGTGTATCAGAATGTCTGACATCACAAACATGCTTTTTGCATCAAATCTGAACCTTCTATGATGCTCACATTATGCAAATTGGGTCAAA